>NW_005841917.1:1406933-1462017 GCF_000455745.1 Alligator sinensis
GTGTGGATGATATTGGAGACATGGACATAACTGATGAAATCCTGACATATGTTCAAGATTCCCTAAATAATAAAACTGACTTCTTATATTCAGGTTGCCATCAGCAACAGCCCATGGTTCAGAATGCCAGCTGCTTGGTACAGCAAGAGTTTGACCAGCAACAGCTTCATCAACACCAGAAACAAGTGGTAGAGCAACATCAGCAACAACTATGTCAGAAAATGAAGCACATGCAGGTCAATGGGATGTTCTCAAATTGGAATTCTGTCAGTAGTGTACCTCTTTGCTGTTCACAACAGCCAGAGCAATATGCATTTCCTGGCACCCATGGAACTACACAAGAGTGCACTTACAAATCGGAAGTCAATGTTGCACCTTATGCATGTAGACAAGAATTTATTCCTTACAAGCAACCCACAGGCATGGCGCCACAGCTTTCTAATTTTACCCATGTAGACTTCCCTGTAGGAAGCTTTGATGGATCAACCTATCCTGCTTCTTCCACCTTGGAAGGTTTTCTCAATTGTTTGCAGCACATCCCTGAGAATCAAGGGTGTGGAATAAATTCTGAACCAGTTATGCTGACTCCTCAAACATGTTATGCAGGTGCTGTGTCTATGTACCAGTGCCCACCAGAAACTCAACCCAACTGTATGGATCAAATGCAGCATAATCCTATGATGGCAAGTCAACAAGCATTGTTACACAAGGTATGGGAAATGGGGATGTTTTCAATTCCCTTAATTTTCTGATTGTTTTTAGCAGGGGACTAGATGATTTATAAGGTATAAAATCTATTAAATCACTGGGTTTGAAACTCTCAGAGATTAGGAATGAATGAAAGCTATTATATCCTATGTTCATTAGCATGAAATGCACTTGCACACATTGTACCAGGTACCAATTCCATGTCCACATCACAGGAACCTTCCCAACTGACATCTCAGTTGGCAGTATTAAGGGGAAACCTCACTTAACCATCTTCTTATACCTGGAATTAGGTTTGAGGGAAACTGGCAGAGTAGCAGAAGTTAAGGCTTTCCCTGCAAAATAGCTATAAGAAAATAAGATCACTGACAACACAGTTACCTGGCAAATGTTATCATGAAATGCCCCTTAAATCCTTAGATCCATAGCACGTATGAAAAAGTTATATTATCAGTATTTGATTTAACTGTTCAGATTAAAATTAAAATTTAAAGATGATATTAATAGATTTCAGTGTCATATAAAGTGTGTATGGATCATGGATTGTTGTCCTCCTTCACATGTGAACGTATTGTAAATAAATTTTCAAGCTGTGTAATAGTACACATTTACTTAAGATGAGAATCTGGCATATATGTGGCCTATGCTTTACACATGAAATATTTTAAGAATTAAGTTTTATAAATATGTTTATAAAAATCCAAGTAGTCTGTTAACCACAGTTGACATCAATGTTAAGGACTGTAAGAAAATTAACAAGTGTTAAGTAAATTAGGCACGTACTCAAAAACAAAATGTAAATATTCCATTAATGGCACTGAATATGATAATACATGAGGTTCAGAGCAGAACATGAACATCACTGATATTAAGATGCTGTCCCTAAAATGCAATTTTGTTTCTGATTCTGAGCAAACAGATTTAGATTAAGCAGCTTCCAAAAAACTAAACTAATGTGAAAAGATTATTAAAATCTGACTATAGTGCAGCAGACATATTTGACATTTATGGTACTTGCAAGCAGCAGTGTAGGGATGTGTCCAGGTACCCAGGACAAAGTGCAAATGGCAACTTCTGGTTCACGACCAAACGTGAATGTGAAGCTGCTGGCTACAGTCACTTTTTTCTCTCTTCCCCATTGCCTCACTAGTTATTTCACTTCTTGCAAGCAAAACCAAAAAGTGAATACAGATTTAAAATAGTTGTCTTGTTCTAAAAATTGCAAATTTGTATAGTCACTACCTAAAGTGTTTCGTAATCAAACTAGAATAATATGGACAGTAGAAAAGACCAAAATTCATTTATTCCCTTTCTTGAACATACTTTGGCAGAATTCAGTGAGAAAGTCAATGCAGCATTTGGCTGCACTATGCCTGAATCCAGCCAGTGGTATTAATCCTTCAGAGCCCCATGTACTAGGCCTGGAAAACATCCCCTGGCCCATCCAAGTTTATTCCCATGAGAAGTGTCCCTATGCAGAATTGTCCTTTACACAAAATCCATACCTGTATAGTACCTCTTTCTTATACTGGTACATGAATTATTCCAGTCTCAACTTCATTTAATAACAGTTTACATTTTCATTTTTTATGTGTAGGCTGTTCATTTCTCACAATATAACTTTTAACCACTTAAATTATTCCCCCTTGTTTGTTCATATTGAGTAGTTTTACCTCTTCCATGTTTCATGGCAGAATGCCATACTGGGTTCTCATAGTACTAACACAGTGTCATGTTATGCACCGTTATAGAAATAGTACTACTAGCCTGGTTGTTAGAACAAATTAACAAAGTACATGTTGTGATATGGTATCTTTTACTTGTTTATTGGAAGGCAGATCCAGTGTCTTCAGCCTCTACAGGTCCATGCACCACAGAACCGGATTTAGGTACCAGGACAGTAAACTTTGTAGAAGGTTTTAAGGTAGCACTACATAAAGAACAAGATACATTGCCAGCAAAGACAGGGTGGGACCATTTTATGGGCCCTCTGAAGAGGACTGTAGAATTACCTGCCTCCCTGTGCTACTTGGGCTAATGGAGCATCAAATTTCTTGATGAGACAGGAGAGTAATTATGACCCTGGTTCTGCCAGTAGACAGAATTGGCCATATACACAAGAATTTGAAAGACTGGAACTTGTGGGAGCACACAGGAGAGGGATTTTTGCTACGAACAACTGTTTTTGGTTTTTCATTTTATTTTTATATTGATAAATATGCATACATAAAATGAAAAATGTGTCAGTTTTCCACTTTGATCAAATAGACCATATCCACTTTGATCTATATTTGTTTGCATAGAACAAACATATGGCTTTATGTATTAAACATAATGTTGCTAGCTCTGGAAAGAGTTAAACTATCACGTTCTGATTTTTTTATGTTTTCATAATATATTTTTTACATCGGAGGAGATGTAGAACAACCAGGGTAAACCCAGCTTTAAATATATTTGTAGCATGGAGACTAGATTTCTTGCCATCAAAGAGTGATTTCAAATAATTGTGTTTGCATGAAAGAAATAGGAAATAAAGGCATAGTTTGTACACTTGAAATAGTAATTATAAAGAATATATTGCAAACCAGAACTATAAAGGTAAATTAAATATATAAGATATGTTCACTGTAGAGAGGAAAAGAATTGATTGTTATAGTAAAGCAGGTAAAATTTCATTTGAGGTTGAGAGTCATGGTTATTAATTTTTTTTTATCCTTCCATGCCTATATTACTCATGGATTATAAGGCAAAAGAGAAGTCTGACTAGCTCTTGCACAGCCATAGAACTTCCTTTATTACTGTTTGAACCAAAGTATATGTTTACAAAAAATTGTGTCCTAACCCTTGATAGTGGTTCCAAAGTTATGTCTGATCAGCACCCTTTTGGCTTTCTCTTATCATTCTTCACCCAAACTAATTATTTTTACCTGTTCAGATAAATCTGACAGACCCATCCAAATATGAAAAAGTAATCACATCAACAGAGAGACATAAAGGAAAATACCGAGGAAAAGGGAAGTGACCCAGGAGAATTTTCCCTTCTCTAGCTGGAATAACGGATCGATGGTATAAATTATCTCAAAAGGCATTAGGCAGACACAGTTCCTTGGGTGAATCTGATATCTTTTATTAGACCAACCCAAATAGTTGGAGAATAGTTATTATGCAAGCTGTTGGGTTCAAAAACCCTTCATCAGGCTAAGGAAGTTTCAGCAGTTGGTGTGTACTCTTTCTGGATGGAATGAAAAGTAAAGAAGCCAGGGGCTGGGCTGGGGAGTCAGTTGCCAGGCAGATTATAATGTATCAAAAATCCCATGTCTATATTTAGTCCATGATTTTTAGTATCCAGGAGGTTGATGTAGTGGAGTTCATAGGCTCGTCTCTGGGATGTGTTGTGTAAGTTTCCTTTGAGGATCAGGACTGAGAGATTGGAGAGAGAGTGGTTTTCTTGTGAGAAATGTGCCCCCACCGGTAATTGGGTATTTCTGTCTTTGATAGATTTCCGGTGTGCGTTCATTCTGGTGCGTAGTTGTTGTTTGGTCTCTCCTACATATTTTCTATCAGGGCATTTGGTGCATTGGATGAGATATATTACATTTCTGGAGGTGCAGCTGTAAGATCCAGGGATGCTGATGGCTCTGTTGTGGGGTGTAGTGATTGTGGGGGTGGTGGAGATGTGTTGGCAGGTTTTGCATTTCTTGTCATGGCACAGTCTGGATCCTTTTGGTGTGTTCTGGGCTTGAGGAAGTTTGCTTCTGGTGATGAGGTTGGCGAGGTACGGTGCTTGTTTAAAGGCTAGGATGGGTGGCTCTGGGAAGATCTTTTTAAGAATAGGGTCTCTTTCTAGTATAGGTTGCAATTGTTTGAGGATTTTCCGTACAGGTTCAAGGGAGGGGTGATATGTCATAACCAGCGGTGTGTGATTTGTGGGGGGGTTTCTTCTGTACTGCAGCAGTTCTTCACGTGGTATCCGGGTGGCTCTTTCAAACATGCAATCTGTCTCTCTGGAGGAGTGTCCACGGCTACAACCTACACCCCTCAAAAGGCACTGTAATTTTTTGCATTAAAAAGCTGAATCTGCAGCTGCTGTCTGTATCCATTAGAATAAAATTAAATGCAGACTTAGCATCAAATCTCAATAATGGTCTTAGCTAGAAAAGCAATTTCCAAAGATATGCCTGATTTGTATATTGAGTATTTTATGGCTTTACTTAAAAGCTTAGATGAGGCCTCTTTACAAAGAATTGAGGGGATTTTTTTTATTTGTTTGCTTTATTTTCTTTCTATAAGTGGAGCTCTGTTTTGGACAGGAAATATTCATCAGCTGATTGACATAATCCCACAAGTAAAATGTATTTAAAGAAAATTGCTGAAATGCATTTTATCAAGACTGATGAGGGCCATTTGGTTTATTTGGCTTTGTCAGATAGATATGGTCATCATTCATTCAAGGAAAAGTACAGTTTATAGTCAGTGTAACAAATTCCAGTTCATGAAGTGGACTGACTGCACAGTTATAGGAGTACTGTAGAAGCTGAAAACAGTCACATGCACTCAGCATGTGGTGTTTAGCTGGATTTTAATTGTAGCATTCTTGATGAGGAAATTTGAGGTGGACTGTGCATTCCACAAGTGAAAATTATGTTACAAATCCGATCTGTAGGAACATTCAGTATGCCTAATTCTTCACTTGTTAATTAGCAACAAATCTGCCTTTGACTTAAGCAACATTAGGATCACCCAAGATTTTTGTATAACTTTTCATTTCTCTAAATATTGTAGTGCTTTCTATTTCATTTGAGAGCAGGAATCGGGATTTCACCATTTGGTTTGTTAATGCAGTATGTTCAGTTCTAGGGAGTATTCACTGTCTCAAGGAGTTAGTCTTGAGAAGATTTAAAGTGTATGAAAAGTTTTTCTTTTTTTCCATTAAAAATATGGCATTTGCCATTCATATATTTATAGAAAAAGGAACTCTTTAAGTGTCTTTTAACTAAAAAAAAGTTTCCCAGAGTACCTTGAAGAAAAGGGATTTGATTTCAGAATTGTTCATGAATGGCACCCACCAATCAACCACCATTCAACAGTATTTGAATACTTCAGACGTTTAATCAATTCATCAGCATCAGAACTAATTTTAGAATTGCTAGATGGCTCTTTCATTTGGGAAATACAAATTAAATACAATAGTCACTATTAGACTCAAGTATTTAGAGTCCTGAGTAACTCCTTGTGGGGTTACTCATCAGAAATTCCAGTTTTGTGCAGTACTTACCTTAACCTGGTTTTCCTGTATACCTCAGCTCTTAGCTAAGAGTACAGACATAATCTTTGCAGTTTTAGGATTACAAATCTTTAATGCTATCTGTGTGAATCTCAAAGCATGTCATAGGCATGGTGACCATATTATTTTTAAGGAAATCTGGGACACTGTGCCCCAGGCAGGAGGAGCAGTGCCCCGCCCAGCCTACCCCCACCTCCAGCTCTGGAGGACAAAGGGCACCAGAATACAAATTCGCCCAGTGCTATACGTGCACATGTACAGCAGCGCACACATACAGCAGCGCTTTCCCCCCAGCCCCAGGCAGGAGAAACAGTGCCCAACCCAGGACACCCCTGCCTCCAGCTGCTGCTCAGAAAGAGCGAGGCCAGGGAATGCAGGCAGGGTGGTGCCAATCCAGGACTTTTGTTTCCATTTTCACCAACTGGACGAGGTGCCAGGACAGCCTACAAAATGTAGGATTGTCCCAGCCACACCTGGATGTATGGTCACCCTAGTCATAGGGGTTTCTTTGAAGAAAGGAATTGCTATATACTAACTACTGTAATGTTTTTTTCCAGTTCCAAAACGGTTTCAATGGAGGAAACTTAAATGAAGCATATCCCCCTCAGTTAAATGCGATCAGTAACACACAAACTACTGCACACCTTCAGCCTCTTCATCATCCCACAGAACCCAGGCCCTTCTCAGACTTGGCATCCAGTGGATTTATGTAAATTAGATCTAATTGATCTATTTGTTGGTTTGTATTGGTGGAAGATTGAATTGTGAAGAAGAACTTCATCAGGCTAAAGATGTTGGGCTTTAAAGATTAAAATATATATTGAGAGGTTGTGGTTGGTTGCAGTATCTGCCACTTGGATAGGTAATCCAAGACCTACCATTCTGAGGGTGGGAATTAGAATTATAATCTGCCTAAAAGTGAACATACGCTGATTTCCATCAGATTGAAAATGTGTGTTACAATATGGATTACATATGAAGGACGTACTACATCATGTTGTAGAACATAAGATAAGGCAAATGGTTTTATTATTGAGAAAAAAAATTGGGCACTTTGACAACGTGATTTGTAATGGCAAGGAGAAAATCTTTTCACATTTGAATTTTTTTCAGACTTTATTTTAAAAAAATTAAAAAGCTCTAAATCTACAAGCATCAAAAGCAGTTACTTTTATTGCATACTAAGCTCTTTAATTGCTTATTTGATATTTTAACTTCTTTTGGTTTAGGTCTCCAGTTCTAGCACTTTAATACAAGCATAATTCAAGGATATGATATGTAGTTTTAGGTTTATATAAAACAGATCCATTGCATTCCTTTACTGTCAACCTGAAGTGCCTCACAACTTGGCTACCTTGTTTCTCAAAGGAGCTTGTTTCTGAAAAATATTCACCATAAATTAATTAGCCATATTCCATGAACTTTTAGGTAACATCTACAGTGCTACTGGCTGCTTGTTTTTTTCCCAATACATCTTTTAGTAAATTCAACTTACGTTTGTGTCTGCAGAATTTTTAAACTATTATCCAGAGTTTTTAATGTTCTGAATTGAGTTCATCTAAGGGTTCCTTATTCTATGTTATTGTTTTGCTTTCTTCAGGTAAACAGAGTTAGAAAAGAAGCAGATTTGGGGGAGGGAGGGAATTGTGGGTCAAAGGGGGTGTGATTTCTCAGGATTAGTTTTAGAATATTACTGCTGAAAAACATGTGCCTTATCTTGTGTTAAAACACTTAAAATGTTCTTTACAAATAATACAAAGCTGCTCTATGCAAATACTTTCATTAAAATGGATATTAAAAAGGGTTACATTTTAAACCAAGGGAAAGGAACTCTCAATAGCAAACAATAGTGAGGCTTACTTTTGGTTTAAAAAAAAAAAAAAAATTTACTCCGAGTCAGATTTTGATTGGCTGCAATTTTTAACCGTCTCAGTGGGGAAGAGGTCTGCTGTTTTAATATCCCTGAGAAATTGCACTCTTAGAGAAAGAAGCTATCCTTTTTTTGTATGTAAACCCATTTTTAAAGTTCTTTATGCAAAATACATAATCAAAAATATTTTAGTTCAGGTTATAGTGAGATATCCTTGTAATTAAAGGATTTTTGTAATTTTTGTTTTCAAAAAAGCAGAAAACTTTTTTTATCTGAGGATTGTTAGAATTGTAGACACCAATGTTTGGTGCAAAATACTAGTCTAAGTGAGATATAAAAATGTGTATATGTTCAAATTATTGCATACTCGAGTGCTGTATAATTCATATGTAACAAAGACGTCTTTTGTAAAATATTTTAAACCAGTTAATTTTAAAGTGTTACATCATTATATATAAAGAAAAATGTTTATTAAGTTTGGTATCTATAATATAAATGGCGTTGTAGACGGTTTGTTAAAAAAGGAGAAAAAGAGCTCCATCTAAGCTGGTGTTCATATTGTTTAATACAAGGACAGTAACTGAAAATTTGAAATCATTCTTCTTTAAAACAGGCTTTCCATGAGGGAAAATGTATTTAATGTGATCTGCTAGACCAAATTTCAGTTTGTCACAGAATTTTCAGGTGCAAAACTTTACCAGATCTTTTACTCAGTGTTACCAAATGTGAAATTTCTTTAAAGAAATAACTGTATTAATAAACAGCTGTTATTCAGGAAAACCCATTAAGTGGCTTATAACATGAGATTCAATTATTTAAAATGTGTCAGACTTCTTGTTTTCAGTAAAAGACATCACAAGAAGTTTTGAACTAGTACCTGTACCCATATCATATTTTAACATTTGAGTTTATTTATTTAAGATCTTGTTTTAAACTACTATATGAAGCATCTTCTAGTCAGTGTGCCGTTTAAGAGTGGATTGGATGATTATATAAATACTGTAAAACTAAAAGGTTCAAAGGGATAATGTAGATTTTACATCAATAGAAATATCTCGTTTATCAATTTAGTTAAACCAAATACTTGTTGTCCTATCACTAAGTGCCAAGGAAGCAGTACTACTAGTTTACTGCCTTACTGCAAACAAGTTAGGTTTGTTATATGCATAATATCAGCTTATTTTCTGTGTTACATATGCCTACAACAAAACTGCGATTACTAGCGCACTCTTGATCTGCACCAAACCATTCTAAAAGTGCCCAGGCATTTTTAATGTGTTTTTAGCCCTCCAGCTCTGTTATAAGTAAGATTATAACTCAGTGTTAATCAGTATTACTATCCAGTTTTGTAAAAGTTTTCCGAATTTTTTTTTTCTGTCCTGTTCTTATCTCTAATTTGCTATGCCTGCACATGTCGTGCAATACATTTCTTGTGCTAGAGTATGGCTTTGTGTAGTGCTCTTGCTGAATTTCAGGAAAGTTTGTAAAACAAAATATATGATAATAAAATAATCACTTGAATGTAGCTGGTATGCTTTCTTTCATGATAAAAATGTTTTTTTGCTATAGCAGTGTAAATATAAAAAAAGGCAGCACAAAGAAAGTAAGAATGAATGCTTCTTGTACGGTTGGGTGCTTGTCACCAAATATATATTTTATAAACTATTGGTATTTGCATCATTGTGAGCTTTGGAATTTCCCAAATGTTAAATGCTAGCACAGGTAGACAGTTTGGTGCAGCGTGTTCACTTGCATTTGCATCTGAAATGTACATTCCTTTTGCCAAAGTAAAACAGAAAAAGGTAACTGGTTTAATCATTTAAATTTTTAAAGAATTTAAATGTAAATAGCAGTTAACTTAATAGTTGAATTCAGCCAGACAGAGAACGTAGCTTGAGAATGCATGTTTTTGTGCTGTCGTCATTCCACTGCATGTTAAGCAGTAAAAGATTCCCCTAGCCATTAAAGAGTTTATTGGCGTGGTAGAATATTTTCATTCATGCTCTTTGGCAGCATGGCATATACAGGTTCAAGATGCGAGAGCAGATTTTAAGCAATATATCATAGGTTTATACAGGTTAGGTTAGGTTTAACAGTTGGTAGGAGTGATGTATTCATAGAGGCATTAAAAAAATGCACATTGGGCAAACCCCCCTTACTCTCAGGTATGAGTTCCATTCCATTTTTTGGCTACTGAAGCCCATATCCAGAGGCAAAAAAAAATGCTGAATTTAGCAGCAAAAAATATAGGTCAGTTCTCCCCCACAAGCAACAGAAACCTCCACTGCTGCTGTACAACTATTCCCAGAATGCCTTGCACTGGGTTCCTGCTTCCTGGAGCCAAAAAGTTCCGGCAGAGCAAGACAAGGCAGGAAACAGCACGGTAGGCTGTAGTGAGCAGCCCCAGGGTGAAGCATTCTTCCCTACCCATCCTGGCGTCCCTCCCCTTGAACCATGTGCCCTGCTTGCCCACTCTGGTATGCTGCTGTGTATGCCTTTCTCCTGCACCAAGCATCTAATTAAGTCCACTCAGGGGCATAGGTCTCACACCAGCTACACAATAACCCTCCCTTGCCAGCCTGTCCCCAAGATGCAGCTCACTTCTAAGTTGTCTAATACTGTGTTTCCCATAGAGAAAAGAAACATTGAGGCATTGAGTCTCCAAAGACTTCAGGCCTCCCCTTATGGTCCACCAGCAAAACTCCAGATCTCACTTACCTTTGGGGTGAAAGTGGCCATCATGACAAACACTGTTTTGGTAGCTCTTTAATTCTGAATCTCTTGTAGTTCAGGTATCAATGAGATGGCCTCAGTGCTGAAGCTTAGTTGTGATATACCTGCCAACCTCACTTCCCATGCAAGTTAAGTGCACAATAAAGTGCTTGCAAATTCAGACCTTGACTTTATTTCCAATGTCTTCTATAATCAGGGACAGATTGAGGTTAGATCATACTGTTGGCCTCTGCCAGCAACCCTCAGTATGACAGATGTACAGCTTGAAAACCCAGATTTTCCAGTGATGGGTTGGCCCCTCTTAGGGGTCTGAACCTTCTGATAGATCAGTGACTCAGCAGCTATCCTACAGGAATTAATACCAAATTGCCAACTTCAAACTGGCTCATGCTTTTCTGAGGGTACACTCGCTAGCCCTGCATGCCATACCAAAACCAACACTTCTCTTAGATTTCTCCAAACAATGAGCACTGCTAGTACTGGGAGATGATGAAAAAACCTAAATAATATTCATGATTATACCCCGCACTGTTCCTTATACATGACAAATTGCTATGCACATTGCATGCCTTAGGTAGCATATTCCCAACCCAGTAGTTTAGACAGACACCTCCATTCATTCCTGACATTGAAGCAGGTCACCATATTAACACTCTAGAACACACTTTCTATAGGTGGGAAATATTTCTCTAGTATCAGCCCAACACCATGATGCTCTTTGATTTTATAGACTGTTATAGACATGTGCAAAATAGCCTCTCCAAGGGTGCCAGCCTCCATTCAGGTCCAATGCTCACCACTGAATTGCTGGAAACTCTAGACTTGATTCTCCACTAATATATCTGAACCAGCTTTCAGGTCCAATAGACATCTGATCCTTCCATCAACAAACTACTGCTCTGATTATTCAACACCCAATATATCCTCCGTCTCTTGGACTTGTCCATAGTAATAAATTAGGCCGGGCCAGTCAGGAATGCAACCAACTGCCAAGTTCAAAATACCACCTCCAGAGAGGCACAACTGAGAATATGAAATTGATGATGGCCAAGTTCATTTGTAATTCCTGCAAAGTAATCTTGAATGCCTCAACCTCCTAGCTAGCTCCCATACTCCTGCCTGTTTAACAGTGAGCAGAGATCTGAATCTAATGCTCCAGACAAACTAGGCAACTAATTTTTTTTTCTGGCAGTACTCCTAAGCTATGAGCCAATTTTCAAAGAGCACAAAAGGCTTGTTTCCTTCCCTGAATGCTCCCTTGCTACAAATAAAAATTCATACAATGCCCCACTGTCTGTAAATTGGCAACCCAATCTGCATACCACTCTTGACTTTGACCCTATACTGAACCTTCAGAGCCTGAGCGCGCACACAAACATAAATGGGCATGGCCATCAAAATTTTAAAAACCCAGCAAATTAAAGCCAGAGGGATATTTGGTATATGCAGAAGGCTATGTGAACCTAAATGACATGCAATCTTTAATCCTCCTATGCTTACAGTAAGGTGCAGGAAGAAGAGTGAGAGCTTTGTTTCAGGTCTTCTTTGCATTCACTAAGTGCTGAAGGTCTGTTTGCTCCAAACAGACCTCATGCCCTGCTTGGCTAGTTAATCAATCAGCACTGCCAACACCCTGGTTACCTAATGTCAGGGTGTCCAGGGATTCAGATTCCCGCATGTTCAGCATGCCATTCATGGGAATTTAGCTCTACCTCTGGCCTACGTGCCACAAAGACATCTTAGCTCTTCAAGATAGCCCTCTGTTCCTTTGCTAAGAACTTAATTTTTTTCTCTGCCTCACTTCTTTGTGGACTAAGACAGGGTGTCTCCCCAGTAGTCAGGATCACCCTACATATGTTAGAGTCATTAGTTTGGAGCCTTCAAAGTATATATCTAGGGCTTTTCTAACCTCAAGTAAGAAATGCATGTTGTACAGGGCTCCTTAACTTCCCCTTTACCGCTTTGGGGTAGTTCTTAACTTTGACAGAATTCATATGAGCCTCTAGTTAACCAATAAGGGGAGACAGTGAGCTAGCTTGTTCACTGAGCTTGGGCTCCCACTCCATGGTGACTTGAGTAGGCCTATCCAACTCATACCACACCATTCCCTCATCTCAACAGTTATGCAAATGAAGCAACTACCCTGCTGAAGATTAAGTGGGGACAACCACCTGAAATATTCCCCCTTAAATGGCCTTGGCCCCTTCCTCCTCTGAATTGGATCAAAGTGTTTACTCTGTAACATTGTGCTTTCTTTTAACACCATCCCTGTACTCTCACCTAGGAACCAAAAAATTTCAGCTATTTACTCTCCTATTCTCTTACTTGAGTTAGTAGAGCTGCAGATCATTTCCCCTACTAAAGGAAACCATACTTTATTACTGTTGATGCTACAACTTTTACAGTATCTTCTCAGAGACAGATGTCTTTTAGCAAAATTCTTAGTTTATTTTGGTGACCTCTCTCTCCCTGAAACACAAGAAGGTTCATCTCTACTGAAAAGGGGAGTTATTGGAATGAAGGAAAAGCAAAGCAAAGCAGAAAGATCTGACCAACCCACAGTCTCTGAGTGAGGTGTCACTCACAACTCTATTTCATAGATTCCACAGACATTAGGGCTGGAAGGGACCTTGCAAGATCTTTGGGTCCAGCCCCCTGCCCAAAGGGCAGGCAGTCAGCAGGGGGTCAAATAATCCCAGCAAGATAGGCATCCAAGTGTTTCTTAAAGGAATCCAGAGTAGAT
Organism: Alligator sinensis; assembly: GCF_000455745.1. NCBI lineage: Eukaryota > Metazoa > Chordata > Crocodylia > Alligatoridae > Alligator > Alligator sinensis. The sequence continues at coordinate 1,420,272 of NW_005841917.1, forward strand.
GCCTGCACCACCTCTGGGGAGAGTCTATTCCAGGCCCTGGAGACTTGGACAGTAAAGAAGTTTTTCCTTTTGTCCAGCCTAAAACAGTCTTCCAAGGGTTTGTGACTGTTGGACCTAGCCTTCCCATGGGGTTCCCTGGTGAACAGACATTCTCCCCATTCCCAGTGCACACCCCTTATATACTTACAGGCTACCACCTATAAGTATATAAGTATGCCCCGGTCTGTTGCCAGACAGTCTAGAAGTTCTTCATTCTACAGTAACATCACCGTCCCTAGACAGTTTCTTCTGGGCTGTGGTCAGCTAGCCCATTCTCTTGCATGCTTTCTCTTTTTCTCTTTACTTTCTTCCTTTCTCCTCTCTATATGTAGATGGAATGCTCTCCTTTCTTACTTTTCCCCCTCTAAATTCACAGGTGGAGTGTGGCTCCAAACTTTTTAGTCCCTATCTACTATATTGTATACTTTAAGCCTCCCTGCAAATGCCCCATTTACAGACACCTTTTTTTTATTTTTTTATTACAAATCTTCTGTTATACCAGTTACATACTGTAGCCACTACATTTTACAAAGCTGAATTAAGGTCAAGAACATACCCCTAACCTCTGCCAGCTACTGTAATTGTGCCTCTGTAGCCGTAGGCCTACAATCACTCATCTGAAAAACTCAGACTAAGAAGATGTGAAAGAAAAACTTTAATTTCTATGGAAAACCGACAAAGCAATTTACACAGAGGAGGCCTTTTAGTTAGGAGACTGTTGACACCTAAGCCTAGCAGAACAAGGTCTTTTCCCACCTACCTCAGCTGTAAGGCCCAGTCTAACAGATGTTCTCAGGATACACCTACTAGGTCAAGTCTTGCAAAGATCACGTGAGAAGGAGAGAACCTTTAATAGCCCAGTCATCTGAGACTTACCTGGATTGTAAAAGGTAAGTAGGCAGGTAGGCATCTGTCTGTCTCCTGATAGAGAACAGAATAGAATAGAATTGCACCAAGTGAGGCATCAGCTCACTGAACATTTGTGAGTGTGGTGGTAGAGTCCAATTCTTGAGTAACAGTCCCTTCCGCACTTATCACATTTGACGTTCCTATCTAACAATCCTGAATGTGGTGCAGGGTTCTTCCTGAGGTTTCTTTTTTCCTCTGCATGTTGGACTCTTCTTTCCTCAAAAGCCTTCATTCCATGCTTAATAAACTGTTTCCAATTGCTTTGACCCTCAGGTATCTTCTCTGAGTCATTTTGCTCAATGTTCATTGCCTTCATATCCTCTTGCAAACATCTTTATAGCAAAGATAAGAACACCCATGTAGTCTTCTTCCTGTAAATAGATATCCATATAAGAAATCCTTGGGTATATGGCCATCATCCAATCTCTGCATATGACCAAGCTATTGAAGTCAACACTGACTTTGGGGAGAATGAATGCACATTCCACGATCTCAGCATGGGAAACTGTCCCACCAGAAAACTCCTAGAATGTGGCAAAGGCAACATCAGTAGAAGCTGTTGAGGCACTTTTCTTGAACAAAGTATGTGGCCCAGGATTCACAGCCATACCCAAGGGTGTTTGTGACAAAGTGAGGTATACCTTGATCTTGGCCTTAACAATCAGTTTATTGTTCCACACTTATTTGCTCAGCATGCTCATGATACTTGATTTTTTGCCAGTACAGATATTCAGTTCAGCCTCAAGTAACAGATTGTTGGTAATAATGGAGTCAAGGTACATAAAACTACTAACAAAATTCAATATATTTCACCTCTTGTGATCGCTGGTGATGAGTCAATGTTTTGGCCCATAACATTGGTCATCTTGATGTAACTGTAAAACCAAACCCTTGGCAGGCATGAGCAAGGTGACTGATGAGGCTTTGAGGGTCACTCTCTCTGGGCTATCAATGCAGTGCCATGAGCAAATAGCATCTCACAAATCAAAACTTTCTGCACTTTAGCCTTCACTTAAAAGCATGTGAGGTTGAATAATTTGCCACCTGAGCATGTATGCAAATAAATTCCTTCAGTGGCAGTCCCAAAAGTGTATATCAGAAGAATAGAAAAGAAATAAACTTATCTTTAGATCACTCCTCCACTTGATTTGAAGCAGGTATTTGAAACCAGGTCTTGTACCTAAGCTAGAGAGCTCTCTCAGCCAAGATTTTCTCAGTTTATCTTGATGATGTTGTTTCACTTTGTATAAATGCATATTCACTGAACTACACAGAGAAAATGACTTTATACCCTAGTGGTTAGCACACCTGCTTAGGAGAAAATGGATTGCAGGTCCTACTCCAATGAATATTTTATACAATGTGGAAGGATTTCACCAGCAGATGAGAGAGACTTACCTCAGAGCATCTTGCTATCCTGGTGGTTGCAGCACTCTTTGTTGCTCCCTTTGGCTCATTATTCCTTCCTCTACTATGAAGGAGAGAAAGCAGCATTATAGCATCTATTTATGGGCCTTTTTAATGTATAGAAGGGGTCTAACTTGTACATCCACCCTCCGATTTACGGAAGATAAGGGGACATTGTGTACAGCTGAGACAGGCGCTGAAAAAACCCTACTGGCCATCCCTGTTTGGTAATAGCTGTTAAATGCTGATGAGGCCTCCACATTTAGCCCTATTGGGCATTGACAGATGTGGGAGAAAAAAAATGTATGCTTTACCAGAAGAGGCAGACCCAGTTCTGCAGCCTCTGTATAGATTGGGCACTTCAACAGGGCTTTTTGGTGCTTTTATCTAATAGCTGATTCAGTCAGCTATTAGATACAAGCTCCAAAAAGGCCCCACTAAACCTATACAATCTATATAGGCATTAGGTGAACCGGGTCCAACTAACGCAATGCCTCTTCTGTGCATGGGCTGGGCTCAGCACAGGGGCACATAGAGCTTAAAGTAAAGCACCAGAGTTTTTGACATCTGTAAGCAGCCATTATGGTTTCTGCATATCGCTGTTTCCATGTCCGCATCGACACTATCAGTAGGACAAATTCAGGCTCATTGTTATTCAGTATATGAATGTAAATGCAGAGAAAGACCATAGGAGAGTCCATCATTGTGAAAAACAGATTGGTGGGTTGCTCTGTCAAAGCTGGAAAATTATGGAACAACGGGGAACCAAATTGAGACTTGGGAAGTCTATAGTAGGTGGCACTGCACACATAGGGACAAACCACATTAGAGCAGGATCTGATAATGATGGCCAATATGCCAAAGAAAGTCTTAAGTCCACTGTCATCAGTTCAAACCTCTAAAGTCTTCGAGAAACTTATGACATTTCATTCTGTTTATGAAATCCATGTACACTGAGTTCTTATCAGCCCATAAACTTTTATGCACTTATCTTTATAATTGACATCTACTTACATTTTTAATAGTACTTAAAAAACATTTAAAAGGAAATTCCCAAACCAAAAAAAGAAAAAGAAAACTATAATTTAGACTTTAAAATTTCTAGGTAAAATCAGTGTTATAGAACAACATTTCAAGAATGCTGTAGTTAATAACACCTAAGGACTGAAAATATGAAAGTGATGATGTAAAAAAAAATCATTAATATAAGTGCAAATCATGTTCCCATTCAAATTCATATCGCAAAAACTACTTGGACTTGGAGTTATACAAACATACAAAAATAGAATGTTTAATGTTTCTTCCTGTACACAGAAAAGAAACAGATACTTGGATTCAGATCTGGATCCAGAACAAATCAAAACTCAATGGGGTATTGAAATAGAGCCAATTGTTCGCTAATGGTAAAACCAGGAAAAAAAGTTGTAACGTATGGATTCAGATCCAGCAAGCCCATTTATTTTTAAGAAGGGGCAAATTAGATAAAAAGTTGTATCTAAAATGGGCACATCATTGATAATTCTCATAACTGCCTTCCAGGAATCAAATAATGTACTCCTCACACGTTCTAACTGAATAAAACCTTTTTAATTAACCAACTAGACAGACACCAGGGCTGTGTGAAGCTTCGGGTGGTGATTCAATTTGGAGGACATTTGGCCCAATTCAGTTGCCAAATTTGTGAATCTAAATAAAATCAGGGAACCAATTAAAAGGTGTGAATCAATTCAAAGCTCTCTGAATCTTTGGAAAAGATTCGGAGAGCTTTGATGATTCGGACAGTCCCCGGTGGCTGCAGCAGGGAGCTACAGCCAGACTTGGAGCTGGTAAGTACTAGGAATGGGGGCCAGGACTATGGGGAGACCCCTGCCAGCCCCCAGCCCCTGCCAGCTCTCCCTGCTCCGCTTGTGCAGAGCCCCCCATGTGGTGCAGGGCAGTGGGGGGCGGGCAACAGGGATCACCCCCACTGGCAGGAATGGTGAGTGCGGGGATTTTTCTCGGGTTTTTTTTTCTTAAAGGGCCGGAGCCATGGCAGGCAGGGCAGCCATTGTGGGGGTCGGTGGGCTCATGCAGATCCCCCCCATGCCACATGGAGCAATGGGGGACAGCAGGGATCACCTCCCCCCCACCTTTCCCTCCACCTGGCAGTACCCGGTGAGCCGGGGGGGTTTTTCTTCAAAGTGCCAGGAGCTGGGGCAGGCAGGGCAGCCATTGCCGAGCTGGGAGAGTGGGTGGGGGATGGACCTGGCTGATTCGGATATTGGGCAGCAGCCAAATCTCCAAATCAGATTCAACCGAATCAATTCGGGGCAGTGATTCAAATCACCGAATCGAATCACTGTCCCCTGAATCAGCTGAATCCGAATCCAAAGTGAATATTAGCTGCTTTGCACAGGCCTAACAGACACTACAAATTTGGGTTTGTTTCCAACAAGTATCTTGCTTAGCTCTTAAATATACTCCAGCTAAAACATTGTGAAGCCAGGGACCCTACAGAGCTCAGAGTGCAAAGATGTCTCATTACAATCAGTAGCCCTTCATGATGCCTTGGAAGGGTTCCTTATGAATGGCAATCACAAAAGCCAGCACACTGAGAGGGGAGCTAACCACAGGAAACAGAGGTAAAGTGTATATTTTAAGCTTACCTCTCTCAGAGATTTGGGCACATTCTGGTGTCTATGTGCAGTGCAGTCTCTAGTCAGGATTCACAACTGTGACCCTTCTGCTGAAGATGAGTGGCTATAACAGCCCTTTCTTATGAAAAGGAAGAAGCTGGTGGTACCCTGTGAAGGTTGGGTGACCTACAGGGACCACCTAGAATGCCATCACCAGTGCTATCTCCAGAAGATCCTTAGCAGAAAGTGGGAGGATCTTCACACAAATACCAGCATCCTTACCAATGCTAACACCACCGGTATGGAAGTATTGATTATTCAACATTAGCTGCGGTGGACAAGGCACTGTGTGTGCATGCTTGATGTGTGCTTACCAAAACAACTGCTATAGTCCCAACTCAACCAAGGACAAAGGACACATGGGAGTCAGAGGAAATGCTTCAATGACACCCTCAAGGTGAACATTAAGAAGTGTGGCATTGACACCACAAATTGAGAAAAACTAGCCCTTGACAAGGCTATATGGTGATGCCTTGTGAGAGAAGGTACATTTCACTTTGAGGAAAACTGTCTCACCCCAGAGACAGAAAAACAACAGAAACAGAAGGAAAGGAAACAAGACCAAGAAGTCCATGGCCCAACCTTCCCCTTTACCACCTGTGGCGCATGCCAGAGAGTCTGCGGCTCTAGGATCAACCTTCTTAGCCATCAACAGATTCATTTACAACCCTTTACTAGGCCCAGGGAGTGATCATCCTCAACAATGAAGGATTGCCACTGACAATGACCCTTTTCTCCAACAAACCACTCAGAGGTTAGAACATACATCAAAGATATAGGACACCCAGCTTGCTCCTCTATCACTATCTCTTCCTCTTGACAGGTTAAAAAGTGCTGACACGGGCATCTAACTACAGGAAAAAAGTCCAGGGTTGTGACTACCTATTGCTTCTGAATCACAGCATTCATTATCATAATTGTGTGATAAATAGAAGAGGAGTCCCAGGAATACTTATAATGAGATACTTAACCTAGCTAGGCCTTGCAAGTACTTCATTTTGAATAGTACATTTTAGGATAAAATTTCTTGTCACTCAATATTTAAAGACATGAATAAAATGGTCTTTCATAGCCACATTAGCAACCAGCTTCCTTGCTAGTTGGAATTGGAAACCAGAATATACTCTTTTATTTACAAAATAAAATAGGTGGTATATGGTTTTGTTGTAGATTGCTATAATACTGTTGAAGGGTTCCATTGCTGCTTTCTAATTTATGATGAGGTATAATCCAGGCATATTTTTGCCTAGTACCAAAAGAAAATTGAGCCCTAGAAGAATGAGAAACTCTTTATCCTCGTGGATGAATTTTCTGAGCATGCATATTTTGGAACAAATTATTCACATATAGGCCTTTGGGGTTATGCTTATTTGTAACCACCTAAGAGTTACTGTAGCTCTTGGAATTTTTTAGTCTGCCTAAAAATCATTCACATCAAGTGAATGTTAGTATATTTCCATTAATGTTCTATTGAAAAGGAACCTTTTGGGATAAATTAAATTATTCAAAAGAAGGTGTGATTCTCTTAATGGCTCTAAGCCTGTTTATTACATGAAAGCTAAAAATACTCGAGCAGCAGAATAGGAAATATATAGCATTTCAAAATTAGGAGCTACCAACTGTTTATGTCTGATAAACAGATATTAAGCAATATTGTCATATTATGACTTTACAGTAGGAACATGAGAATTACTTCATCTGATTAATTTTAGTCATTTGTTTCTGTAAACTGAAACTTTAATGGTGAATCAGTAGAATCTGGAAACTGAAGAGTGAATTGTAAAATCTAGAGATGAAAAAAACCTCTTCAGTTATCTCACTCAGCTCGTTGATGAGTGGAGGGCTGTTATTCTGTTTAAGTTTGGTCAGTCTAAATTATAATTATGCCAGCTAATGTGACTTCTACTACTTCAGCCTGGAAAACACTGGACTACCAACTGATCTTGACATAAGAAGATTTCCCTGAATTCAGGTTATTTTTTCCCATTCTTCATTTTCTCTCATTGCTTCTTCCATATAAGAGCACATTTTGCATAATTAGCTTTCATACAGATGATTACACTACAAAATATTTGTTGATTTTTATCCTGTCCTCCCTACTTAGCTGTTATTTAGTTAAGCTGCACATATTTAACTTGTAATCATTCTTTATTATGTATATAAAATATATAAATATATATAAAATTATTATAAAACTAAGTGACAAGAGAGAAGTTAAAATGAATAGACCAGAATATATTTTAGGTGATAAATGACCTTGTAAAGTGAACTTAATCTTTTCTCATAAACAAATCCTATCAGTTCTCAACAGAAAATGATTTTTGTTTTTTAAGCACTCCACACTTTGGCAAGGTATTTCTGAAACTGAGCATAATAATATGGGCATCAGATGTGGACTGGCAAGTTCATGGATGACATTAAACTATGGGGCAAGGCAGTCACACTGGAGGACAGGCTGGGAACACAGGCCAACCTGGACAGGCTTGCAAGGTGGACGGACCAAAACCTGATGGCATTCAATGTAGAGAAGTGCAGGGTGCTCCACCTTGGGAGGAAAAACAAGCATCATACTTATAGGCTTGGCAGTGCTACGCTCACTAGCACCATGACCAAAAGAGACTTGGGGGTCTTTATTGACCACAAGGTGAACATGAGCCACCAATGCAGTGCCGTAGCCGGCAAAGCCAAACAAACTCTGGCATGCATCCACCGGTGGATCTCTAGCAAAACCAGGGATGTCATCCTCCCACTTTACTCAGCCTTAGTAAGGCCACAGCTGGAGTACTGCCTCCAGTTTTGGGCCCCCCACTTCAGGAAGGATATAGATAAGCTTGAGAGAGTCCAAAGGAGAGCCACCCACACGATCAAAGGCCAAGAGAGCAAGCCTTACAAGGAGAGGTTGAGGGACATGGGACACTTCAGCCTGGAGAAGAGAAGTCTCAGGGGGGACTTGGTGGCAGCCTATAAGTATATAAGAGGTGTGAACCAGGATCAAGGAGAACAGTTGCTCACCAGGGCCCCCCACAAGGGATAACAAGGTCTAACAGCCACAAACTTCTGGAAAGCCAATTTAGACTGGACATAAGGAAAAACTTTACAGTCCGAGTGTCCAGGGTCTGGAACAGACTTCCCCAAGAGGTGGTGCAAGCACCTGCGGTGCAAGCACCTGCTCTGGACTCATTCAAAAGGTGTTTGGATGCTTATCTGGCTGGGATCATTTGACCCCAGCAGACTTCCTGCCTATGGCAGGGGCTGGACTCAATGATCACACAAGGTCCCTTCCAGCCCCTAATGTCTATGAAATCTATGAAATACAAATCCTGTCATACCAGGGCCTGATGGATTATGTAAACTAAGTGTTCTTCACATTATACTAGTATCTGGATGGGAATCACTGGATCACATCCCTGTCCCAGAATTCTAAATCATATGCCAAAGTTGCATTGGTCTCATCTGTGACACTTGGCATTGCAAAATCTTACATAATTTGTTATCTAAAGTCTCTTTCTTCTTCTATGGCTTTGACTTTTACATGTTTCTCTTTATATACAAATATTCACAGAGAAGCTGGACTAAAGGGGAGGCTGTCTACAATTTCTTGAAAAGTAAAGATAGCAATTAAAGAAGAAATTAGTGTAGTTCAATAGGATGTAGTTGGGACCTTTTAGATGAAATGAGAGGGCAAGAAAGTGGCCACTGACTTAATATTTAGAAAAATGTCCTGCTGATTTATCCTGTTAGTTTGTGAAACAGTCTCCAAGAAAAAAAGTAAAGACTCCACTGAATATGGCATTTAAAACTACATTGGTTAGGTCCCATTAGCCAGTGTTTGAGCATACTTCACCAGATGCTGTGAAGGTGAAGCAGTGTATCAAATTGGGAATGGGATTTGAATGCAAAAGACAGGGAAGGGAAGCAGAGAGAAATGAAGGGGCAGGGGGAGGAGGGAGTCTCTACCATTTTTAATTCATGATCCTATGATATATGCACTTAGTAATCAAGAATAGATCTTTTAATCTGAACACTAGGGAAATGTGTGTTCATAGAGTATCTGGCAATGTGTGTATGATTCTTTTGGAGACTTTGAGGGTCCCTACCAATTTCATTTTCTGTACATATTTTTAAAAATAAAATAAAATCTTCAAAGTGCTCCAGCCAAAGATTTCCAAGTCTAGTCAGAAGAGTTGGAAGGGGAGGCTACTTATATCTTGGCTGATACCTTGTGTTTTCAGTTTCAGCCAATGTGGTCCCCATTTACAAGAAGGTGAGAAAGGAGGACCCCGGCAATTATAAGCCAATCAGTCTTACCTCGGCCCTTGGGAAGACCTTTGAGAAAATTCTCTTTAATAAACCACATTCTCCCACCACATTCTCTTAAAAAGCTAGGTGACTGCGGCATTGATGCCTACATAGTCAGATGGGTGGCAAATTGGCTAGATGGTCACACCCAGAGAGCAGTGGTGGACAGGTCGTTTTCGACCTCGAGGAATGTGAGCAGTGGAGTCCCCCAGGGCTCAGTCCTGGGGCTTGTACTGTTCAACATCTTTATCAGGATGTAGGTGTGGAATGCATGCTGTCCAAATTCGCTGAGGACACCAACCTGTGGAGTGAGATGAGCACGCTTGAGGGGAGGGACAGAATCCAGCTAGATCTAGACAAATTACAGAGGTGGGCAGATGAGAATAGGATAGAATTCAACACAGACAAGTGCAGGGTGCTGCATCTAGGGAGAAGGAACCAGCACCACACCTATAGGCTGGGGAACACCCTTCTTGTCAACACGTTGTCATTATTGACTCCAAGATGATCATGAGCCACCAATGCAAGGAAGCGGTCAATAAGGCTAACCACACCTTGTCATGCATCTACAGATGCATCACAAGCAGGTCCAGGGAGATGATCCTTCCCCGCTATGCGGCATTGGTCAGACCACATTTGGAGTACTGTGTCCAGTTCTGGGCGCCACACTTCAAGAGGGATGTGGCTAGCATTGAGAGGGTCCAGAGGAGGGCCACTCGCATGGTCAAGGGGCAGCAGGTCAGGCCCTACGAAGACAGGCTAAAGGGCCTGAACCTATTCAGCCTCCACAAGAGAAGACTGAGAGGGACTCACCAGGAGGGACCAGCGGGAATTGGGGGAAGCTCTGTTCCCCTGAGCACCACCCGGGGTTACTAGGAAGAATGGCCACAAACTGTTAGAGAGACGGTTTAGGCTGGACATCAGGAGAATACTTTACAGTTAGGGCTGCCAGGCTCTGGAACGGGCTCCCAAGTGAGGTGGTGCTCTCTCCTACCTTGGGGGTCTTTAAGAGGAGGCTGGACAGATATTTGACTGGGGTGATATGACCCCAGCACCTATTCCTGCCCAGGGCAGGGGGTCGGATCTGATGATCTGTTTAGGTCCCTTCTGACCCTAAGCACTATAATAGTATGATATTATAGATCATGTTTGCAGCTATCCTCAAGATACTCGTATGGCAGTCACCCAGAAGCCTTCACTTGCTTCCACTATTATTTTATATTGTAAACAAACTTTTAAAGTAAGAAAGTGGTTAAGTATTGGTATAGATGGCCAGAGGAGGATGTGGAATCTCCATCCTTAGTAATTTTTAAGATCAAGTTAGACAAACACTAGTCTAGAATAGTTTAGATAGGAATAATCCTACCACTTGGGGGTCCCTTCCAGCCCAATTTTTCTAGGATTTCTAAATTGTTTAGTATCTTTTATGGAAACTTCATGCAAAACCTGCATATGCTACTTCTAAGCATTTCTGGCAGTACTGAGTGGAAATCTTATAGCACAGCATAGCACAGCACATTTAATATAGCTATATTTATAATATGTGAATTCTTTTTATACATATTTATATTATTTAATATAATATAAGCTATAATAACATATGTGCATATATATATACACACATACATATGCATACATTATATCATTTTATATTATATATTTTTTATATAAAGATAATATATTTTATTGTTTATATATAATGTATCAAATACCTACATATATTTAACCTCTGATTTTCTGTTCTCTCTATCCCTAACTGCTTCCTAATCCTGACTCTTCTTCCTCATTGTAGAGTCCCAATCACAATAGGTTTACCTTAGTCTGAACAGTAAGAAAATTGGCTTGTCAAATATGGTAGGTTAACTTAAAATTGGTCTAGCTAACTTAGAATATACATGCCTAGGGAAAGGGATCATTTTTCCTAACCACATAGAAACATGCATATAATGTTTAAAAGAATAATTGTACCAAGCTCTTCATTATCATCTAAAAATAATCAGTCTATGGTACTCTGTTTCACCTCTCTGCCTCCGTTGCTCACTGCCATTCCAGATGAAATAGCGGGAGCTTTGGGGCACAGCCTGTTTTTCATCAGTGTATGGGGGGGGCAAGCTTTTGTTTTCTAAGTCCATTTTAAAATTAAATCTAGTGTAAGTCCTGAAAGCATTGATTGTTTATTAGTTTTCTTATAAAGGTTATGGCCTTTACAGAGAACACAGAAAACAAGACAGAAAATGCATAAAGAATCACTGATAGATCTCCTTTTTCATTATCCACCTGCTAAGATACAGTCCTTTACAATGATGGCATGTATCTTTTTCATAAGTTACAACATGCAGCTTGAAGTGGCCAGAGTCAATATGCAGTCGTTTGCCTTCTATAATCTGAGAATCTTTAGAAGATGCTCTTGTGGAAGTTGGTAAATACAAGTAACAGTTCATTTTTTAAAATGCTATTTGCAATCACTTTTTCTTCAATATTTAGATGGCAGCTGAAATGAATACCTGTGCTGCACTACAGAAATTTTAAATCTCTACTGCAGCAGTGACCTATATAATTACTTCATTGGTAATATTTTATCCTTCTTACACAGAGGAAATGTCACAATCCATTTTGACCTCTATTTTGGAAGATGAGCAATGACTATTGAAAAGATCTCTCTGTAGTGGAGGGAGAAAAATTCTTACTAGATATAACATTAGATACACCTCTTTTCTATATTTTACAAACTATCACATTTAAAGACCGTGATTAATGTGGCAGATAAAGTGCTACATTTCACTTCCATGCTATAAATTTCACAGTTACATAAATAATCTTTTGTATTCTGGCCTCTTAGATATATCTTCCCTGCCCCTACCAATGGCATGGTTGTTTCCATAGTAACTAATGTACTTCAGAGGTGAAAAGTTAAGGGAGGCTAAAAAATTAAACCCCCATTATACTGTACTATACTAAAAAGTTGAGACTGTTCAGTAATGTAAGGGGAAACTTAATTTGTTTACTTGTATTTAGCAAAGTAGTCAATTCTATCAAGCATCCCAAAAAATACAAGTAGAGGTGGCAAATCGGAGTGGGGCAGGGAGAAAAATGTAATTAAAATTTTTATTTTTAATGTATTTATTTTTCCATGTTAACAGTTGTTTTGTGCCTGTTTCCTATAAACCATCCATTGCGTTTCATTTGCAAAATATATCTGAGGGAACATCTCCATCACAGGTATCAATGTCACACATGCAAGTATTTACAGAATCTAAACTTTTGCAATGATATATTTAAATAAATATATCACAAAGGCCTTTAAGCTCATCCAGTAAGAGAAGAAAAATCTGATACATTTTCCCCATCGTCATTAAGCAATTTAGTCTGAATTCTGAACCCCTGTGCTCAGTTCAGAGCATAAAAACATCAAGATGCTCACCTGGTAAACTCAAATTGCTTCCTGTACAAGAATAATATTCAAGCAAAAGCCATGAACGGTCAGCTTTACATTCCTCTCTGCCTATAGCAATAACATCTCTTTATGTCAACCCACACATTGCTTGTCACCCACCCACTAGCACAATTTTAAGGTTCTTTTTTCAAAAGGAAATAAGCAATGAGTCAACCTGCTGTGATGAGCAGCCAGCCTAAATGTGCTGTTATGCACATAAAATTGCCATTGAGGAAATACAAAGTTCAAGTACTGCAATTCTGTTCTTGTTTTAATCATCTTGTTTTGTTTGCTTATTTGTTTTGTATTGTTTCATTGCTTTGGCTGAGAGGAGAACTAAATGAAATCTCACTTGGAGAGAATGAGAACTCTGTTGGGAAATGGTCAAAAAGAGAGAAATGATTGTTCTGGTACCTCAAGATGTGGGCAACAAGATTCTTATTGCTCCATTTTTAGCACAAATTCACCATCAAGCCACTTCAGATATAGTCAGACACTGCAACCACCATCCTATGTAATGCTAAAGGTCTGTGATGTTAACCAAATGGTAAAACCCCCAACTCACTTTTTGACCATTGTCACACCAGAGGACGAAAGAGACTTGTCTGAGCAGCAATGTCTGCTACAACAGGATCTGGAATTGTAACCTTCATACATAACTTACACTCTGCCCTCCTGTGCACCATGGGCACTTTTACACGTGCTTTGACGTGTTCTGATTAATTGAGTCTCGTGTGCTACAGCATCTAATTTTTCAAAATAGTGGCCCGTAAAGCAAGCTTTAGTTAAAGCACCCCTACCACCATTTTGAAATGCAGGACACTGAATACACAAGATGCTGCAGGTGTTTTAATTGTAGCGGCTCCTGAGAGCCACTCTAAGTACAACACCCTCCCACCCCCCACCCCCACACACACCAGGACAGATGTAAAGGCATCCGATGTGATTCAAGAAGAGACTATCCCACATTCCAGATGTACTTGATAACTGAATGTTATAAATACCAGCAGGTATTTATAACATCTAGTTTTCTCTAAAATATATAGTTTCAAGCTTGTGCCTGCAGCAGTCATAGAGGAGGGAAATCACTGAAAAGAACACTTGAAATAAGCTGTGCTCTTGGGAGCAACATACAATTCTACACAACATACAATATTTGGATGCTGTCTTCAACTTGGGGTTGCATGGCCATTAGGTATCCACATAATCAACTTCTGAAAAGATGCAATATTCCACCAAACCATCTCACATCTCTCAGAACAGGACTTTTAGTCTGCTCTTGGGGAAGTAGTGTGAAGTAATATTACTGGCCATCTCAAAACCCTTGTGGACAGCTCTGCACCTACACAGGACAGTGCATGATCACCAGGGATCCTGGTTTTCCATTTGCTATGGAAAAATGCAGATGGTCTCTTTCAACAGAGAAAATCGTGGTTTTGCTCCTTTAAAGGAGAAAAATCAGGTATTTCCCCTTTAAACAAAAAAAATGCAAGAAACCATACGCTTCCCTTGCAAGCTGATGCAATTGATAACACCTTGAGAGTATAGCTATTCTCAGTCAAATACTTGGAAAACTTGCTCTGAAACCTAAAGTTGAGCCCAGAACATGTCCTTACACTTCATATTTTGACCTCCTTTGTGTTCACTGGTAACATACTGTAGTTTCTCACATATAACACACCCCATCACATAATAATCACCTTGTTTTCGACAGATCCTTCCTGTAGTAAGTAACGGAGCAGCAGCTGCTAGGAGCAGAGCCTACTCATTTTCTGTTGTTTGGTTAAGTGCAGATTTTACCTTTGTATTACCCCACCAGCAGAATTCTTGCCATATTTCTTGTGTATAATGTGCATTGTTATTTTTAGCAACTGATTTCAGGGGGAAAGTGCATGTTTTATGTCAGAAAATATGGTAATAAAAATTAACCTCCCCTGCTTGGTACACACCTGTACTAAAATCACTGTACATTAATGGACACAAAATATCATTAATAGGAAGTGTGTTCCATTCTCTCTGAAAGTTCCAGTGAGTTATCTTTGCTTTATGAAAAAGGCTGTTTTCTTAGCTCTTTAATAAAACATTTTTATACTCAATTTTCTGATTTGTTTAGCGTCAGAAGACTTGTTTCTATCAGCAACCTGGCATATAATTTACCTTACTTTACCTACATCTAAACAAATGTAAAACCCACAAATATTTATGCTTTTAGTTTGTTCTTGAAAACCTCTAAATAAACCTAAAACCCACTAATATTTATTCTTTTAATTTGTTTTTGAAAATCTATGTCAGGCATGATTTTTTCCATAAAGTTGTGGATAACATGCATTCTGGTAGGAGAAGCATGGATCCACATACCACAGACTGAAGAACCTATACAATTGAGATCAATATCTCTTTCAGCTATATTATGGTATCTTAAATAGAGGAAAATATCCCAGTTAAATTGTTCAATGGTTGCTGCAGATAAACAAAGGTCAATATAGCAGCTAAATTAAATTTAAAATGTCTGGAACACTTCTGAAATATGGGTTCAAGACATACTTTTATTTCTATTCTCTCCTCTATTTAGTAACTTATAACATGTTACTATTACAGCAGTTATTATACTGTTTTTATCAGAAGTTATTTTAAGAAAGGATCTGAGTACATTATTGTTATGCTGACCAGAACTGTAATGAAATCAACATACTCTTTACTGTAGGCATAATGTAAAGCATATGTTTTTTCCAGCCAATGAGTACATTAAAATCCAAACTACAATACAATGTATATAGTGCTTCTAGATTAAAGCTCTTGCATGCCAGATTTGTAGCTTTGATTCGCTCTGAATTTAGCGCTTAGTAGGATTTATTTCAGTGATTCTGCCCTGAGGCCAAAATGAATCAGCTTTTATCTAGGATGATCATATATTGCCTAAGCCTTGTAGCTTTTCTTTTAATAAACATGTAACTTTAACCTACCATTACATATATCTGAAACATATAACAAAGTGAGCTCTCACCCAACACTGTAGCCAAGCAGAGTCCATTAAGGTTTGAGATAGAGTTTATGTTTAGGGTGATCTAAATAATGCTTTTAGTGTGTGTCTTTTCATTTTCCTCCTTGTAATAGAGTCAGCTTTTTATGATCAGATTTATTCTCCTATAAACTTAGAACTTGCTCACAGACACCAAAAGAACATAATTTCAGATTCCAGTTTTCAGTTTAAAGAGGAATATCTTAATAGCAAAGCAATTTTAACATGGAATTTAATGGTGCATAAGAATGGCCCTTTAATCTCTCCCACTTTTTCTCCTGTTTGTATGGTAACTTTTCAGAAATGCTTGTTCTTGAATCTGGCTTCATTTCTTAAACTGCTTTATTTTTCATGCTTTTAACTAGGTTTTCTTTCATGAAAAGTGTGTTACCTAAATCATAAATAAATATTGTTATTTTCCAAATGGTTCAAAACATAGTATGTACCTCATGGAACAGGTGAACAGTTCTTTTTCTTCAATGGACTACTTTTCCACTGCTCTGATAGGGCCAAGGAGAAGAAATGTCCTCTAAATCTCCTGCCAGTGTAAAGGAATCCTCCGTAGGCAGGTCTATATGATTCCTCTCAGTCCCCAAGGGACAGGGAGCACGGCAAAGATAAGGCTGGAAAGTGACCAGACAGCAATATACACTGGCAAATATAAAATTTCTAGAGGATCAGATTCAAGCCGTGTTGGAAAATCATGCAGAAAACAGACCCTGTCTGCTGCTTTCCCCTCCCTGCTTCCCCCCACAGTTATCTTTCCCCATTCATAAACACTCAGGGATCTTTAAGAATATGGAACCTAAAATAAAACAGAATTTGCCCAGCCCAAACACACCACATTTGTGGGGTAGTTGAGTCCACTGTCTCCACTCCTTTATTAGCTGGCTTGTTGAAGACCAGAACTCTTACTTATAACAGATCCCAGCCAACAAGGACCTCACTCACATATGTAAATAGACTCAGTGATGAACAAGTGAATTGCAGGAGGCAACTATTTAGTGTAGTCCAGCAATATCCAGCAATAGTCCTGTTCTGAACTTCCACTGAACAGACCACTTCACAAAGTCAGTGCTGCTTACTCAGTTCTCACAAACACAGTCCTAAAGAAGCGTTGCTGGTAGCAATAAGCTCTTGTAAGACTAAGAAGCTCAAGTAACTCAAAAAGCAGCCCTTCAGATTTATTTGATGAAGCTAGCCCTTGTTTTCCTAACCAGGGCCTAAATTCAGTGTGTTTCAATATCCCCAGACTATACCTTTCTTAATTTCTCCCTACAATCATAAATATGCATGCATACATTCATGATGTATTATCATTTTTTTTAAAAAGCAAAACACAATTTTAACTGTATCACATAATACTCTGTACAACGAGTCAGAGCAACATTATAATTTATGTAAATTAAGGCTTCCAGTGCCATTTTTCCTCTTTCTTACAGGGAGAGCAGAGAGTCATTTTCCCCCTCAAGCGTTCTAGTCGTGAGGCTTATAGGAAGGTCAAAGCATAATTAGCTGTAGCAATGAAAGAAGAATGAATCTCTTTCATTCAAAATTCTCATATTAGCCTTTTTTCTGACCAGTCCAAATCCAGAAGTAGCCCACATAAATGGCTTAATAAGTAAGTGTGAGATACAAGATGAGGAATAAAAAAACAACCAGCAGAAACAGTGCAAGAAAAGAGGGTCTTCCTGCTCCCTCCTGTTTTCAAGTTAAATCCATTTAGTAACTTGTAAATTGTATCCTCTTTTTAGGACACTTCTTAATTTAGTGTATTATATCTCCTTGAGGTTGAAATGTATTAAGGATTTTAAGTGGACAGATAAAATAAGAAATAGTCCTTTTGAAATAATTTGTTCATTTTAAAAGCAAATGTGTTGCTATTAAAATGTGCCTAATCTAATAGTAATGGAGCTGGAAATCCTTTCACTGTTGGACACTGCCACAGAAAGCTTCCTTACAACTCCAATGTTACTGAAATTTATCCTGAAAGATACTGTATATATCCATGAATGAGGATCACCTGGTTCCTATGCAGAGGGTTTCGCTGACAAGAGATTTATTTTGTTATGTGGAAGTGGACTGAAACCACTAGTTGGTTTCCCTTTGAAAATAGACTTCAAAACATCTTTATCAAAGATTATAGAAACCTGGAAGGGTATTACTGACCTGTGCCCTTCAAACTAGCTATGCAGAGATGAAAGAGTCCTTTTCCCAGTACCTTGCGATCTTTTTCAACTGTAGACTGAAATGCAGTACTTTTAAATCACAGCATTGTTACAACTTGTTCCCCTACCCCAATTAATGCAATAAGAATGCTTCAAGACAGCAGAATATTTGGTCATTACTTCATTTTAACTACTGTATGTTAAATTACTGTATTGCAGGAGACTTCCAGTTTTGTAATGAATAGCTTATTGTTCTGCATTACTTTGACTGCCTTATATTTTCCCGTATGTTTTCTCCTTGTGCTAGAGTCATATTTTTGTGACTAAGAGGAATTTTAAACCTCCATGAAGCTATATTTTCACTTCAGTTGATAGGATTACCATATGTCCGGGTTTACCAAGACATATCCTCTTTTTGGTTCTTCCCATCTCTGTCTAAGCATTTTTTTTTAAATATCAGCAAATAGTTGGGATTTTGCTCTGCCTCTGCTTTCCTGGCACTTCTTGGCTTGTCCCAGCAAGGAGCTGCTTGGGGTTGGGGGTAGAGGGAGTGGGGGCAGAGCCATCATGTGCATCTGCATGTGGCCCTGGCAGCTGGAGGTAAGGCTGTTTTGGGGGGCGGGGGTTGGAGGGCCAGGGCTTGGGAGGCTGCAGGGGGTGCATATGTGAGCGTGTATCCGTGCGTGTGTGTGTGTGTGTGTGCACGCACGCACCTGCTGGAGGTGCAGCAGGGTGTGGAGCTGGGGGAGGTGCCTGCCCCTCCAGCGAGGGAAGGGAGTGGCGGAGTTTCTTCCAAGGCAGCAGGGAGCTGCATGGGAGCAGAGCTCTGGGAGGGCAGAGGACTGTGGGTTGGGAGTGAGGGGCACTGGCAGGGCTGGGTGGGGCTGCAGGTTGGGAGTGGGAATGAGGGAATGAGGGTCAGGAGTGAGGGGCAGCAGGAGGGCAGGGAAGTGAAGGTTGGGAGCGGAGGGCACAGGCACGGCCAAGGGACTGTGGGTCAGGAGTGAGGGTATCAGCAGGGACCAAGGGGGCTGAAGGTTGGCCATGAGGGGCAGGGGTGGGGCATGGGCATATCAATGCCCCCCCTGCCCACAATCATATACCCCCCCAGGAGTCCTCTTTTTCTAAACTCAAAATATGGTAACACTATAATGGAGTAATAACACAGGATAAATTATGGCTGGCCTCTGTACTAATAAATACTATGTCAAGTTAAAAAGACATCCTGATTTTAGTTAGGGAAGCATTTTCTTTCTAGTGCAGGTTCCATTTCATTCTGAAAGAGAGGGTAAATTACATTTTTCTCTAACGTTTTATTTGAAATGGTTTCAGATTTAATAAGGGTGTTGGTGTTATGCCCTCTGACCCACTACACCTTTAATTATTCACCTCTATCCAAATTCTTTTCAGACAAAGGAATTAGTTAAACAAATCACAGATCTGTTTCAATAGAATCTATTCTAAATAGCTTTTCTTCTTCCATCACTCTATGGCAACTGTGAAGGAATAATTGCCACTAGTTTGTCCATGTCAAAGGCTGCAAGTTAGGTAGTAGAGGTGATTCAGATTGCCACCATGAACATCTGAGAGTAGCCTAGAATTCAGTTATGTTTAGAACATAAACACTGTTTATATGGCTATACAGTGTCTGTTATGGGACAGGGGCATGAAAGAAAGTTATACTTGCAGAAGCCACTTTTTAAGATAATATTACTATGCCCCATATATATTGAAAAATGAATCTGTCTTACAGCAATGTAAATCAGGAACAATATACTTGAACTTGATGGAAGTACATGGGAATAAAACCAGCAGAATTAAGGGCAATGCTATTCCTTTTGCCAACATCATTATTCTGTAGACTGGTTTGAGAACCATTTTAATGGGGTTAATTTTCATTTTATACCATTGGACAGTAAATCTAGTGGTTTGAAGGACAGCAATGTTTCATTAGAAAATATGCTGTGGTTTAGTGGTAAGTTAATGTACTCTTTTTAAAATTTTGTTTTTATTGTTGTATGTTTTAGTCAAGTATGTATCAGAATTACAGCACAGCTTAGCCATGGTGGCTTAAATATTCATGAAAAAACAAAGACAGGTTTAAAAAAAATAAAACCACATGTTAATTGCATGTACTTTGGATCTTTGCAACTGAAATGTGAAATTCTGATGTAAAAGCATTTTCAATCTGGAAACCGATTAAGATGACCATTATGCTTATTTACTGTAAATGCTAGAAAAATGCATAATTCCATGAAACTATCATGTGTTGCACATGATACATGCACCAATGATTCTCTTACATGTAAAAACCTTAGGTTAGAAACACATCATCAAAAATCTGAACAAGATTCTGGAACCTGCAACTTGCATGTAACATCACACTCTGATTTGGGATCAGTGCAACACCTAGTTCAGGACTACACCAAAACAGGATCCAGAGAGTAGATTCTCCTCTGTTACTGCAGGTCTCAACCTGGTAGGCATTCTCAAAGCATGTGTAATACACACACAGATAGACACAAAAATGCAAGTGCAGCTTACAATTTATTTAAAATGCATTTGCAAAGAAGGCTGATGATCCTTTCTAACACTTTTGTATATCAGTCTAGTGGATACAGAACTCACTGAAGAAGTAGGAAACCTTTGAGAGGAGGACACTGTGGCATCTGAGATACTAAATAGTTCAGAGTGGCATGAGATTTCATAGGCAACAACCTACTTCATCAGATGCAGGATATCTGACAAAGTTCTAGCATTTGACAAAGCAGGTTGTTGCCTATAAAAAGTCATGCCTCTGAAACTGCTAGTTTCTAAGGTACCACACACCATTTTCCTGACTTCAGAATCACACAGCTAATTATATCTGTGCCCTTGAAAAAAAAGAAATTCTGGATTCTGTTTCCAATGTTTTATAATGTATTTTACCCAATAACTACTCATACAAATTTATTAGCAATACCACTCTCTTACTTGCTCACCTTCTGTTCCTTCACCTCTGAATGCCCAGTGGTCTAGCTTCAACAAGAAGACTGGAGGGTACCTAACCCTAGCTGGGTGGATAAGCCATTGCCCTGAGGAGATATGGCTGAAAACTCCCTCAGGCTACAGTAGGCCAATAATTCAGTCTCTAGCAAATGTCCTAACCATCTAGATACTGGGAAGAAGATGGATGGATCTTCCCTCAACACTGCTATTGAATGAGGCCATAGCTTTTAAGTTTAATTGCCTGCAATTAAGTTTAAGCCTGGATCTCAGGCTACTGATACCATTTTGATAGAGGAGTCTAACTCAAGGAGAGGGGCGGAATTCCAGACACACACATTCACCTGACTGGCTTTATACATCCCTACATAGTTTGCTGGCTTGTGAATTGCAGCCAGAAAGTGCTTAAAGAAATCCAGTCAAAGTATAATTTGATTCATACCTAAATTTTGCTAGGAAAATGCACAGCACTGCCGTTCCTAAGTACTTTCTGACTGTGGGCCCCTCCTGGAGGGATATAGGTTGTAGCCGTGTTGGTCTAAGGACATAGGCAGACAAGGTTCCTCTCCCCATGAGTGTGTGTGGGAAGCCTGGGTGTCTGTCACAGAATTCTTGATTGCAGTGGAGGGAGGGGAAGCAGCTAATAAAATGTTAGGTATTGCAGTTCCTCCCATTCAGTCACCTATGTTCTTCATTGCATCTATCCCTCAGCTAATTGTGCTGTCAGTTGGTAGGTGAATCAACCTCTTCAGGACTGCAGGGAAGCAGCTGGGCTCCAGATACAGGAGCTATGGTAGCTATGGCAACTTCAAAGGAGACCTTTATCAAGCGTCAAATTATACCAGTGTCATCGTGGGGCAGGCCTGAGGCAGTGAGAATGAAGGTGTGTTTGTAAGCCCCTCCTACTCAAGCCAATTTCAATATACCTGACTAGCACTGTACACACTTTTGACACTTCTGATTTTTTTCCCCCTTTTTATCTCCTCTTTATAGATTGTAGTTAGCACTCCACTCTTGAGGTCATACTGACTTTGCAGTCATGATAACTTTATCACACCTCCGGTTTACAGATAGTGTAACAAAAGTTAGCAACACAGAATTATGTTATGGCAGCCATCCACCTATATCCACTAAATCTGTCAACATTGACTTGTTGCTCATTAGTGAGACTAATAGCTCATTAGTGAGCTATTGCGTGCAATAGCTTTTTCAATTATATAACTAAATTCTTGATTTACCTTCTCACTTTTCACATCACCTTTTATCCTGATATTACAACATGGATTTCTGTGTATTACAACATTACTACAGTATCTAATATAAGTACACTGTACTCCAGGTATCTACTGTAATTTTCAATTTCCTTCTGTTCTCAGATATATTAGGTAGTAGTAATGCACAGGATTTAGTATAACTTCCTTAGCCAACACTTTGGTGGGTTCCTTGTTTGTTTCTTTCCTGCACTTTCACAAGAACAGCATTGCTATGATCGTATAAGAAAACTCTTTTATATGTTTTATGAGGTGACAGCCATTTCTTGATAGAACTACTGTTCCCTTTATTTAGTGTGTGGCTGGCCAGTTGGGGGTGCTTCTGCTCTGAGCCACCCACCTCACCATGACCAACCAAAAACCAAGCTCCAAGTGTCTTCCTTGGGGCACTTACGACTGGCCAACCCCCTTCCTGGAGCATACCTGCAAGCCTGAGGTAACCGCCACCACCACCAGGGGTCTGGTCAGTGTTCAGGCCCTGTGCGCCCCAGGGTACACAGGCCTTATAAGCCTTGCGGGCGCTTGACCTCTTTCAAGATCTTGGGGTGCTTCCTTTAACCTGAAGCAAAGAAAGTAGCCTCCCTTAGTTAGCCGAGCCAAGGGAATAAAAAGGCATGCCCAATCCTTCTTGAGCATGTACCACACAGCTTGTTATAGTGGATAGCTTTACTGAGTAAAGATGGTAGGCCTGAGGAGGGGTATAAGTCAGAGAAGTGTCAAAAGAATACCCTAAGCAAATAGAACCAGCCTGATAATCATTTAATACATTTCTAAATTACTGTAAGCTACCTTTCTAGTTAAGTTCCTGGTAATTTACTCATTTCAGCATCTGGCAGAGTTGCAGAGGTTCCAGTTGCTGTGTAAGAATCCCAACATAGCTCTCTCTTTTTTCTGGAAAGCCTCTCTCTTAAATAGCAATCCTGACCTCACCTTCTAGACCCAATCAGGGGCAGGTGTTGTTTGAGGCCAAGGTGAACCAACCAATTTGAAAAGCATCACACCTTAACCTGGACTCAAGCCCCTGCCTCCAGGTCATGAGGCCATAGCTCAAAACAATAGAGGCTAGGTAACTCAGATCACGTACTCTGTAACCTGTGGTAACCAGAGTGATGGACAGGTGAGAAGACAGAGACACAGAGGGAAAAAACTCTAAGGCAGGAGTTTGGGATGGAGTTCCTTAACATAGCCTATTTGTTTGCAATTGACAGTCTTTACTTTAGGTATCTATGGATGGATGGGTGATCCCTGATTAACCTCTTGGGATATATTTCCATACCAAATATAGCAAGACAGAGGTCCAGTTTGTCTTCCTTTTTAAAAAACATATGTGCTTGAGTATATTTTTGACAATTTTCAGTTTGTCTGCTAATTCCCTTGAAACCCAGGACTATTACTATGTGCATATTGCTTAAAATCCCAGTGCTTTGAATGATGGTCTATTCTATTATGGCTCATGTTCTGAAAAGTTCATCAGCCATTCCATGTTGTGAAAAAATAGTTCAAGCCATGCACCATATTATATTATCAATCACTCACCACAAGAAATACAGAATGCATTGTTGCTTCTGCAGTCCCATCTGAATAATTTACTCTGGAACAATGCTTGTTCATTTCCTTCTCTATCACTTATCTATTGTTTATTAATTGGATTGCAATAACATGTGAGAGCCCCTAGCATAGACCAGAACCCCACTGGGTTTAGGCCCTGTACAGAAGAAAAACATATGTCTTTCTCTTTCTTACATTAAATACCTTTAGAGAAAAAAGACTATTTCACAGGGGAAACAGTATTTACAGAAAGTTTGCAACATGCATATATTATTAGGGTCTCTTACAAAAATAGGTCATTAAAATTTTTGTAGTAATCAATCATAAATAAGTCTGGATGCTGAAGTGCTGTCATTCAGCCTACCTCTCCTGATCTCAGTGGAGCTATTTGATCAACACAAGCTAAGAATCCCATCCCATAATTTAAAGGTATCATATGCAAAAAAAGTCTAACTACAGAAGATATCTGTAGTGCATTGTAAAAAATTCCTGTGAAAGCGTATCCATATACAAAAGAGTGTACATGTACTGTAGCCAGTTTTCAAACCACAATATCTTAGCTGTCTTTATTTTGCAAAACACCAAAAGCAGTAACTATATAACATACTGTTACATTGCCAAGATATTTTTAACCAGACTTTTTTGTTAGATAAGCACAAAAGCATCCAAAATGAGCAAACTCTCTCACTCTCTCTTTTTTCAAATACGTATACCTTAGAACAACTAAACTCATTTTTCTTTTACCCTTGGGATAGAAAAGTTACGGAACTATAATTTTAAAATGGTCTAAAGCCAAAAGAAGCTATTACCACTACAACTGAGGTACTATATTCTATTTTGATCTGCTTTTACCTCAAGGGAAGTATTTTAAACAGCTATTCAATCAAGGCATATCATATTTTGACATTTTGTTTTAAAAGACAATTCAGTGAAACTGTAAATCTTACTCAGAGACTTATGCAAGAGGTAAGGATTTCCTAGGTTGCTATCTCTTATTGGAACAACTGCATAGAGATACATAAGCTTTTGCATACAAGTTTGCTTCACATCACAGCCAAAATTTAAGACATCTACATTTCTTACACACCTACGTTTTGGCTTTGCAAATAACTTTGTCCTATTATGCATACTCAGAAGAAATTCCCCCAGGGCTCGTCCATACATGCAAGCATGTGCTCTTGCAGCAGCTCAAATAGAAGCGGTGTAAATTTGAGTCGGGGCTTTTTGCCTCAGTGCACGTGCTCAGATATGCACTTTGTTGTGGAGCAAATTGTGCCAGTTGGGGCAAAATAACCCTGCCTGGCTCCTCCCGGATCTCCAGCCAGGGAGAGCTAGAGCCAAGGGCCAGCACATGTGCTGTCCCCAGCAATACAAAAAGCTGCACTGTCCTGGCCCCATCAGTACAAAAAGCTGCCCTGGCAAGTAGCTCAGGGCTACTTGCTCTCAGGAGCTTCTGGGGCCCAGTCAATTGGTACCTGGAGCACTACCTCTTGTGCCAGCTGGACTGCTGAAGCAGCCCTGAGAGTTCCCTGCACCCCCTACCCACTGCAGCAGTCTGTGGGACAGGCGAGGCAGCATTAGGGGGGATTGGGGGAGCGGGCAGGGCTGGCAGGGGTCCCCCCTATAGTCCCCTCCCCCCTCCTCCAGCCCTTCCAACCCCTTACTTATGGCACTGGAGCCCTGGTTCTGAAGCAGCTGTTTCAGCACCAGAGCAAAGGGCCAACCACAGAGAAGCTCTGGCAGCCAGAGCGTCTCCATGGAGGACCCAGCCTCTGGTTGCCTCAGGGCATGGTCTGGGACTGTGCCCTGCCCTGCTTTTTTAAACTTCAGGTTTTTTAGACCCCTGGATATCCAGGGGCCTAATTTTCTCCCGTGCTGCAAGTTTGCAGTGCAAGGAACATTTCTTCATTCCTGCACGTGCCTCTTGCCCCATCTTAAAGGGGTGCACGCTTGTCTGGATGCACCCCCAGAGACAAAACCCCACCTGCAATTGTACTAGTCAGCATCTAGACTGGGGAGGGAGGGGGCTGGGAGGGGGCTTGTGTTCACCTTGTGTTCCTCTCCCCACTGCAAGACTTAATCTTCTGGCCAGGATTTTAGGTCTTCTGTTCTTTAAGTCTCCGTGGCAGGATAAAGTGACTCAGAAATCTAATAAAGATCTGTTCCTTGTAAGTGATCAGAAAAATCCTAGAGTAACTGAAACTTTTAAGTAATGTAAAATAGATTCCGCTTCTTCTTGGGCATCATTAATGGAATTGTTTTCCAAGTTCAATACACCTACAATTCTGAAACCCTACTCACTGTACTGGGGTTCCACAGATGTCATATATGAAGGAAATGGAGTTCAACAACTGTGACTGGTGTCATAATTTGGCCTGTAGAACATTGCTGCTGTAAAGAATAATGTGCAAGGTTGACTCTTGACTTTCAAATTCCAGGTTAAGTCTGTAGTTAGCAGAAGCAGCTTTTATCAAAGAATCATAGAATCATAGAAAATTAGGGTTGGAAGGGACCTCAAGAGGTAATCTAGTCGAACCCCCTGCTCAAAGCAACACTGTCTCCAAGTATATCATCCCAGCCAAGACTTTATCTAGTCAGATCTTAAAAACCTCTAAGGATGGAGAATCCCTTACCTCTCCAGGTAGCCTGTTCCAGTGTTTTACAACCCTCCTAATGGAAAAGTTCTTCCTAATATCTGACCTAAACTTCCCTTGCTGCAACTTGAGACCATTGCTCCTTCTTGTTCTCTACCATCACTGAGAACAGTCTAGCTCTATGCTCTTTGGAACCACCCTTCAAGTAGCTGAAGGCTGCTTTTGACCTCTCTCAACCATTTCCATGCCACATGTTCTGATTCCAAAGCATGGAATCCCAGGATGCTGTATTTTTAGAGTGGAAACACATTTTAAGGTGAAGAGTCCAGACATGTTAAAATCATGTGACCCCATAAAAAGCCCTCAAGGCTTTCCTGTAAAACACTTCCCAAGGTTTAACCTAACATCTCTTCTCCTCCTCCTTGTAGTTGGCATCACTTTTCTATCCATCTCTTCTTCCACACTTGATCCCAAATTGTTAGGAGGCTACTTTGTGAATGTAAATAGCTTGAACAACAGTGTCTGGGGCTAGGGACTGACATTACACATAAACTGGTTTAAGTGATCAGAAACTGATTTAAACCAGTAACAGAACAGACCTTCAGTGCACATAAACCAGTCTGATAATGGCTGAAACTGGTTTAAGATAAACTGGGTTGAATGTAGTATCAGACATAACTGATTTGGCTCAAACCAGTTTAGTTAGTGCTGTCCCAGACCCCTTCCTGGTTAACTTAAACCAGAGTCCCCCAACATCCCAGATGCTTTGTAGCCCTGGGTGGGGCTCTGCTCCAGAGAGATGGGCTGGTCCCTCCCCTCTGCTCCCTGGCTGGAGCTCCAGCAGAGACAGCAGGCACAACAAGGTCTGTCTGGCTTCCCCGTGCCCCACCCCCAACTCCCTGGTCAAGTAGAGATCCTCCCATTCTCTCCCCCACATCATGGATGGTAGCCAGCATGTGGTATGCTAGCTAATGCTGAGAGGTGTCTGTGTAAGGCAGATAGGACAAAGGCAGACAGAACAGTGTCTGATCAAGGCTTTTTGGAGCTAATCAACAGGTCAGCTGGTAATGTTCCTCCATTCATTCCTTGGAAAAAAGTTGTTTAAGAGCATGAACTAATGAGAAAGGTTTTTGTTTTCTTGAAGGGGTGCTAAATGCTATGTTTTCAACTCCCTGCTGGCTCCCTCCCTGGTCAGAAGCAGCAAGGGGGGGAACCCCTCCCTAATCAGAGCATCCTGCTGGGGCCTGGCCATGCCTGCTCCCTCAGCTCAGTGCTGTAGAAGGGAAGGGAAGGTTGTTCTAGTGCTGCCTCCTCTCCCCCCCGCCCCCCAGCTTCTAGCCTGAGCCACTGCAGACATGTACCTGCATTTTCTCAGTCCAGAGAAAATGTCTGTGCACTTGCAAAACAGTTCAGCCTAGCCATGTTAGACTAACCTGTAAAGATTGAATCAATTCCAGCTTAGATTTTTTAAATGACTGTCCCTAGCCTGGCAGACTACATTATTATGCCATTACCCTTACCTTTTCAAGGTAGAGTTGTAATTGACATTTGATGTGAACCATTCCTTTTGTCTTAGCTAACACATTTTAACTTGTGTTATAATCTTGTGTCTTGTGTTATAAACTTGTGTCTTTGTCATAAACAAAACAATCACTAAGTGAATTAGGTGTCCAAATTCCATTGTGAGATGTGTGTCTAACTCCCTTTGGCTCCTTTGAAAATCCCCACCTTTGTTCATACTCCAGTCAGCATCATCCTTGTAAACCCAAAAAGAAAAATATTCATTACAAATAATTAAGCACCATAATTATTGAATTAGCTGTCAGTAATGGAGAGGAAGGCACCAGAGAGCCTGCACAAACTTGAAAAAATGTGGTGTTATAAATTCACATAACTGATCTTACACTGTTCATGAGAAGATACTTTCTTACTACAGAAGCCTCATAGAAATTGAATCCAGCTATTAGCAGTACTCATTAATTTCCCAGAAAGATGATCTGAGTTTACAGGCCAAAATGTTGGTTTTAAAAACAAAACTAAATATGGTTCTAATAACATTTATGTTCTTTTAAATTGCTTGATTTCAAACTTGTTGTTGCAAGTCCCAGAAATAACCACACTTTTAAAGTCCTTTCTTCAATTCATAAAATATGAAGAACTTCATACTATCTATATTTATTAACTCCTTCCTTGGTTATTAATCCTGTATTTTGATTTCATGAAAACAATCTTGTGTGTGCCACAGCTCTCACATTGGTGAGATCACAGAAAATGTTTCACAGAGTCCACTGACCGTTAGAAACCTGCTCTAACTTGTTCCAAAACTCTAATGTAGACAAGGCTTTGTAAACATTAGCATGATCCAGATGCTCACATAGAAGCTGGGCTTTCCACTAGGCTACAACCCAACCAGCTAGCAGAAGTCGATAGTGCTGTGTCTACCAGTTTTATGATGCATTTATAATCAAGGTGGTCCCAATGGTACCTTGGGAAAATATCTAGCAAATTATGCAAGACCAGTTATCTATTACATAGGATTCTGGATGCTTTATAAATGAAATATTTGTAGTCCTGTGTTCAGATAATTGTTGGTACCACTATATTGTATTTGGTTCTACATTACAGATTATTGGAATTTCCTAGACAGTGTTATGCTAGCAGATTTTCTAACTTTGGCACCAGCTTTTAAAGGAATGTGATTATAGAGATGGAGAGTTGCTGAAATAAGAGACTCAGGAAGTCAGGATAGCTATTAAAAAAACTGTTGTATTTATAGGTGCTTCCACACATTTCTACCATGCAGGAAGAAGGCATCTGAGGCTGAGGTAGTGTCACTTCCTGTCTGATGAACTAGGCTATGAAACTGATTAGCAGTGAGCTTTGCTCTCTGAGGAATTTAGTGGTGCAACGTATCAAATTTCTGAACTGTTCTGAACTGGGAACACAAATAACCAATGGGAAGATCATACAAATGTCCATTCACTTGGTAGATGATAGATAGTATTACTATATATAAAACTAACAGAGCATAATTATCTTGACAATTATCCAAATATATAGATATTGCACTGTTATTATTCTTTACCTTACCCTCAGGGCCTAAGTGACAAAACCAAGGAAGCTTTGGATTCCAAAAGATTCAAGTGATAGTGAATACTTGCAAATGTCTGTGCTGTGTTTCCAACTGAAAAGAAAACAGATGTCAGTGTGAGGTCATGGTCACAGCTTATTTATTTACTTTTGTACAGTTGAAAGGTTGGAAATATGGGGTTTGTGAAAAGCTTCATAGAATCTAGCTAAAGAATTGCATACACCAAGGATGTCACTCACCTGCAGCTCTGGGCCAGGTCAGAACTGGGGGCTCCTTGCAAACCAGTTCCAGCCTGAGGGCTGCCATAGTGGCCAACACGATGCTGGCATGAAGGTGTCTCGCAGCAGCAGCAAGGGGGACAGGGTCACTAGTCCGGGGACTGTGGTGGTGAGCTATGCTTACTGTCTACGGCCATACCTATCAAAGCCAAGGGGCCCTGGATTCTGCGGCACACGATATCCCCCAACTTCCAGTGCCTGACAGTACCCCAGTGGGCTGGATAGAGAGGCTCAGTGGGACAGATCTGGACCATGGGCCATATGTTTGAAATCCCTGGCATACACAAACAAAGTGGAGGAGCCGCTAACTCGGCATTAGGATTTTGACCCATACTTAGGGGACCATTGGCACCATAGCTGTGCTAGCAGAGCTACAGCAGCAAAGCCCCTAATGGAGATGTGGCATTTGGAAGTAGATTTTTTTTATCTGCTCATTCCTCTACACAGTCTTCATGAATAACAGAAAGCTGGAAGAAGCCCTATTTTGTTGCCATAGACACATCTACCACAGGGTCTTTCTCTACTCCCAAAGCTTCTTAGCTTCTAAGTTATCTAGTGCAAGGGTCGGCAAAATTTTCCAATGTGAGACTGGAATTACCCAGCTGGCACTACAGCCCAGCTGCCACAGCTTCTCTCTGGTGCCCCACTGTATCATAGCATGGGCAAAATGTCCAGCCACCCATCCAGAGCACAGTGCAGGCAAAATGCCCTACTGCTGAATGCCACTGAAATTCATGCTCCACAGACTAGAACTGACCCGCTAGCCCTATGTTACCAACCCCATATCTACTGGTTACAGCTGAAGGTTAGGAAGGCTAGAAATTAGTTTCCCAATTTATTGAGTGAATTTATGCTCAACACTTAAATTCCCTATACCTTAGTTCTTTTGCAAGCCAAATAGGGATTAGTAATTATCTATCTAAGACAGCTAATTTGACCCCATGATGAAATTAATTATATGAGTGCCAGGTATTACTTTAATCTTTTAGCTGAGTTTCATTAATGAGTACTTTATATGTGTCTTTTTAGTTATCTCCGCATTGTACATGATGTGTGTATGTGTAGGAGGAAATGAATACATTGCAGAACTGAGAAGGGGAAAAAGATTAATATTTGAATTTACTGTAAGTCTTCAGCTTTAAACTACCATAATGAGAACTAACATCCTCATTTTACAGTTAATTCAGTGAATTTAGCCCTTTTTCTTCTTCATGATTTGTCTGCAAACAGATTATTAATCTGCTCACTCTTCAAAGTGATTGGAAGACTCATTTTTACAATTACATGTTTGATCTATGCAATCTTTGTGAACTATGCCAGTGAGTTCTGTCATTCATTCACTGGTCATTTTTGTTCCTACTTCCTCACTGAATGTGGTAATGCCTTTAGGCTTGAGGTGGGCTCAGGATAACACTGAATAAGCACTCCATGAATAAGTTACACTTCTAAAAGCTTATGCAGTTGATGACAGGGTAAAGAGATGAGTAAAGCTACATAAGTGAGTAGTATCTTATTAAAATACCCACAGACAGAAATATCCTATTACCAGATTTCTATGATTTGTTGGCTTCACAGAAGAGATAGTTTGTAAGAGGGATTTAAGGCCCCAGTTAACAAAGTACTAAAGCTTGCATTTAATTTTTTTTGGTAAGACTCATGTATGTGTTTAAACATGTCTGCAGAGGTGATTGCTAAATAGGATAAAATGAGCTCTTTGCAAGTTTTGATGAGAATTGTGTCCATGTAATAAGCAGCGTAGGAGAAAATATAGAGGTGTTTGTGACTGTTTCCAACATTGGTTTGACACCTGCCTTTAGTGAATGTACATGTGTAAAAAAATGTCTGTCATGCAAACATTTGCAAAGAACAAAAGAACCACACATTGACTAAACTGAACCTAGTTTCTAATTAAATTAATTAATTTAGACCTGGTCTACACAGTCTTCAGGACGGTTCGTTCTTATTTCTAAGGACCCTCATTGGCCAGACCCACTTAAGTGTATAAAATGAAGTCATTTTCTGGATGTGGAAAATCATGCATTTTCTCATTTGAATTAAATGATTGCTGCAGTGGAAACCTCTGAGCAAACCATTATATTTTCATAGAAACATGATGAAATTATAAAAGTTTAAATGTTTTCAGTTTGTCATCAAATATTTCATGCAGTTCTGTTATGACAGTGCTATTGCTGAAAGGAAACAGCCTGACATTTATGAGGATGGATTCCATCACCATCTGATCAATGTTCTCAGTTTATTATATACTGGGACTCTTAAATTGCAGGGTCATAGTTTTTCAAGGTTCTGTTTGCTGCATATAATAGAGTCATGCTTTGTGTTTGTTATCCATATTCTGTAAGTACTGAGCCTTCTGAATGACAAAACCTGAGAGATACCTGTGAATCGAAAGCAGACAACAATGAACGTTGCTGCCTTGTATGGTTGAACAGCAACAAAAGGCTGTCTAACCAATGCTCTGCCACCTTAAAAAAAAAGCCCTCATGTCTTGTGAACTGGTATGTGTGCGCTTTAGTGGACTGTGGTTGAATATCAATCATTCTAAACAGGAAAGAACAGAATCTACAATGGAGCAGATGCAACGAGTAAGCTCATCTTCATTTTACTACTTCTCTCCCCCTCCTTCCCACAGCAGAATAGGAATTTGTACAGCATAACTAATTAGGAGAGGATTATAAAGCCCTGTGATAGGGGCTGGAATGAAATGTTAAAAAACCCTATAAAATGAATATGCCTTTTAAGTCATTTTAAAAGAGGTTTCATGAAACTTTTATTTCTTTATGTCATATTTTTAATACATCATGGATAAACCTAGCAATATAATAAGTTTAAATGTCTGTTCAAATGGAATTTATTCACAATGCTGTTTAATTCTTTTTGTCTGGGACAGTGTTGGGAGGCAATCTTGCAGTCAGTTGATAGGATTCATTAGGCTCTAGTTTTAGATTAGTGATTTTATAATATTACTTGGTATTGATTCAAGTATTTACAGCTTTGAAAAAGTAAGTTTTCATAACTTCTAATTTAAAAAACCCTCTATTTTGTCTGCTAATAAAGCTGGTCGTCAAAAAACAGAAAAGTCTAGAGCTCTCTTTTCTTATATCATAGCTTAATCTTTATTTCACTAAGGGCCTTGCTATACATTGCACTTTGAGCTGCTCAAATGTTGATCAGTGTTAGTACTAACTCTAGTTTGGAGCAGTTACACCTTGGGGTTAAAAAAATTCTCTGACTGTCCCTGACCTGCACAGCTTGACTTGCCACTAAAGGGCTGGTGAACTGGGGCTGGACTAGGAGCTGTAGCTGTGAGTTGCTACTAGAGGTCTGGTGACCCAGGACAGGCATCTAGCCCTGCTCTAAGTGAGGGTGTTCTGGAGAGATGGGTTGGGGGGAGGCAGGAAATGAAGCTGGGAGGCAGAGAGTTAATGGGAGGGGCATAGGTAATGAAATGGGAGGGGCAAAAGAAATGGGGGTGAAGGATGGGTGGTGAAATGAAATAAGTCAGGCACTGAAGGATAAAATTAAAAGAAGCAAAAAAGAATTGAAACAAAGAGGAAGTAAATTAAAGGAGGTCTCATGAATAAATTGGGATTGGGATTGGCACTGGGGTGTGGGGGGTGCTAGCTGTGATTCCCAGGGTGGCTAGGAAGTGGGAGAAGTAAGAAAAGTGCTTTTGGGGGAGCTGCTGCCCCTACCCTGGGAAGGAAAATCCAGCTCATGGGGACCTGATCCAGCCTCCTACCTTGTTGCCCCTCATCCCTCCTAGACCTGACTCTCAGACCGATCTGTGCCCTGTGACCTGACTATCTGGCATGTGCTCTGCAGGCTGTTTGCACTGTGTTGCACTCTGCACTCTCGGGGGGGTGGGGGTGGAAAGGTTGCCTGGGAGAGGGGACAGGTAGTTGGCTTGGTGCCAATACCCCCCTCCCCGGGCAGTACAAAGTTTGTCCATACAGAAAGAACAGCCTGGTAGAAGAGGGGATGCTGGAGGATTGCAACATGGGTGGCTCATCTGTGGGGAGTGGCTACATAGTAATGGAATACAACCCATGTAACACAGATCAGAGATGCACCTGCCCTGGAATGACATAACGTTAAGCCACCTAAAGTGTGCTTAAAACTAGGTTCAGGTGTTAGAGTGTGCACAATCTAGGGGTTAAGAGCTCCAGGAGCTGCCTAAAATAAATGTGTAACAAAGCTTTAAGAGTTCTGGCAGAAAATAGTGGCAGCAAAGAGGACCACTTGCACGTAGTAGGCAGCCAAGTTCCCAAGCTGAGTAATGGGAACTTTATCCATGACCTTGATGTCCACTTCCATGCTAGTCTATCTTGATACCAGATGACTCCAGAGTTTTAAGAAAAGGAGGCCAGATTTACACAATCAACTGTTTTCTTTCTACATTACCCAATCAGGAGGTCACCTAGCTGGCTTTTATATTCCCTGTAACATCAGAAAGGAAAATTGATCTCACCTAGTTTAATATTGTTCCATATAAAATACTGACTAATAAAGATGGCATATGCACATGAGTTTTATTTGGCAGATCCCTAGGCATCTGTCTTGTGTTTGCAAAGCACCATGCATACCTCTGGGGCTGAATAAGTGAGAGCTTCAGGGTGGGAGGAAGATGCTCTTCTGAATTTCTTTCACCACTTATCTCACTCAATTGGCATATCCTAAAGCTTTGTATAATAATTCTCTTCATTGATATCATCAAAAAGGAATGCATCTTCAAGCACAACTAAAGCTCAGACTTCCTCAGCTTATAGTAACTTTATTGATATAGGTAACATTTTTAAAACATCCTAATAGGCTTTGGCTTTTCAGTTCCATTTTCAAAAATATGATCTAATGACATTTAAACTATGTATCTTTATCACTTAATTATTTTAGTTTCTCTTTCTTCAGCAAATTATATTAAAGGATAACTTATACTTTCTCCAGATATTTGAAGTTGAAAATCAGAGATACTCACCAGCGAAGAATCCAGACCAGAGACAAAATTCCTTGATTTGAAAGATGATAAGTTTACATCTTTGCTATGCCAAGGCTTACACAGTTCATAGATTCATAGATGCTAGGGTCAGAAGGGACCGCAACAGATCATTGAGTCTGACCCCTTGCCTAGGCAGGAAAGAGTGTGGTCAGACTACCCCAGCCAGATGCATATTCAGTGTTCTCTTAAAGACCCCCAAGGCAAGGGAGAGCACCACCTCCCTTGGAAGCCCTTTCTAAATTTTGGCCACCCTTACCATGAAAAAGGTTTTCCTGATATCTAGCCTAAATCTGCTCTCTGTCAGTTTGTGACCATTGTTCTTTGTTACCCCAAGAGCCACCCTGGTGAAGAGAGCATCTCCGATCCCTTGCTGCCCCCCCCCGCCCAATTAATTTGTAGGTGGCCACAAGATCACCTTTCAGCCTTCTCTTGCGGAGGCTGAAGAGGTCCAGGTCCCTTAGTCTCTCTTCACAGGGCTTGTCCTATAAGCCCCTAACCATATAAGTGTCCCACCTCTGGACCCTCTTGAGTCTATCAACATCCTTCTTGAAGTACGGCACCCAAAACCAGATGCAGTACTCCAACTGCGGTCTGACCAATGCTGCATAGAGGGGAAGTATCACCTCGTTGATTCTATTTGTCATGCATCTGCTGATGCATGATAAAGTACAGTTAGCTTTGCTGATGATTTCATCACACTGACAACTCATGTTCATCTTGGACTCATGTTGACCTACCTGCTACAAATCCATGTGCTGGTTGCCCTGCTGCATTGTTTTTCCCAATGGACTCCCACAAATATGATCCTTCATAACCTTTTCAAAGACTTTTCCAAGGATGGAGGTGAGACTGACTGGCCTATAATTACTCAGATCCTCCTTCCTCCCCTTCTTGAAAATAGGGACCACATTGGCCCTTTTTGAGTCCTCCGGCACAAAAACAGCTGTGCCAGTGGTTCTGCTGTGACACCGGCCAATTCCTTCAGTACTCTCAGATGCAGCTCATCCAGGCCTGCTGACTTGAACACATCCACTCTATCCAAGTGACTTTGCACCAAGTCAGCGTTGACAGTTGGTGGGCTGGTGTCCCTCTGATGCCCATCTAAGAACCCATTAGGAGGCTTATCTTGACCCCTGTTCAAGAATACTGAGGCAAAAAACTCACTGAATAGCTCAGCCCTGTCCCCCTTGTCTGTTACTAGTTACTCCTTGTTCAGTAGGAATCCTTTGCTTCCACCTTCCTTTTATTCCCTACATACCTAAAAAAAGACTTTTTGTTTCTAATTTGTATTGCCAGCCTCAGCTCTGTAGTTGCTTTGGCCTTTCTAACTGCCTCCCTGCAAGTGCAGGACAAGTAGGTATACTCTCCTTGGTAGCTTCCCCCTGCTTCCACTGCCTATAGGCCTTATTTTTTGCCCTTAGGCTCCCCTGGATTTCCCTGTTTAGCCAAGGAAGTTGTAGAAGCCATTATATTATGCAGATTGAATTCTTGTGAATAAAAAGATTTATCCTGATAACATAAGGTGTACTTCTGAATTAAGTCCCAATGCTACAATTAACTGTGTGACTGTACTATCTCAACCACTCATTGACAGCTCCACTGCTTTTGCTGTGGTTTGCATAGGCACAGCAATTAGCTATGCACAAATAATTATAAGATCTGAGACATACATTTTCATAAAAGCAAGGTGGGTGGGTTTTTTTTTCCATACTGGTTCTGTGGTAATGAAGAAATGTGAAGGTTCCCCACAATTATTTTATATGGCACTGGCTTTTCCTGTGACTAACTCAGAAAACAACTGTAAGAGAAGCAGATATGGTAAAAAAAAAACCCACGACCTTCTGTTCTTTGTGGAAGTAGAATACCAAATAAAAACTACCACCTATGGAAAATGTCATTAAAACATAACTCTGATGGATTCAGGACTAGCAACTCGACAAAAGACTCCTTGTTTTTTAGTATAAATGACAGTCTTGTGATGTCAGGGTTATCACAGAGAAAGAGCTATACAAATCACAACAGAGAAAAGATTGAATGTGAAGATAATGAAACACAGATGTTTCTCAGGCAAGATGCTAAGCTGAAAGTTTAACTGTACAGACATAAGAAATAGGTGTTGTATGGATCATATGCTGTATGCCAAGAATTATGCAGAAATATGACTATGCCTCATAAACTGCTGCCAAAATTTTAACAAGGAGGTCCCTCAAAACAAGGCTTGCCACAGCTGGCAGAAAATATACTATTCTCTTCTACCTCCATTCTCTAAGTGTTTATGGTCTTTGTCCCCATCAGAACATTTCTCTGTCATCTTCTTTCCCATCTGGCAGGTTTGGAGGCTGTGCACAGGGGAATGGTACGGTTCCCTGTTTGGTAAAGTATTGGGAGAGCAAGTCTTCTTGACTGCATGGTGGAGGGAAAGATTCTACATATTTTGTTGGTTGGTGTTGGGGTTGGAAGCAAGTTTCTCTTGGGTAGTATGAAGAGACCTATTCTAGGTTCTTCAAATTCTAGGGTTGCAGACGGACACTTTGGGTTACAGAAACTGTAGGACACATGTTCATTACAGAAGCACTTGCCCCATCTGCTTTGAACCTTTGCAGAGAGTTAATATACAAAGCTGTAGGATATGCCAATTGAGTGAGATAAGAGGTGAAAGAAATTCATAAAAGCATCTTCCTCCCATCCCTGAAGCTCTCACTTATTTAGCCCCAGAGGTATGCATGGTGCTTTGCAAAGGCAGACAGGACAAAGGCAGCCAGAACAGTGTCTGCTTAGGGCTTGTAGTTAATCAACAGGTCAGCTGGTAATGTCCCTCTGTTTTTCTTTGGAAATTGCTGGTTAAGAAGAGCTTGAACTAATAAGAGAGGCTTTTGTTTGCCAATAGGCTGATAAACACTGTAATTTTATCAGCCCCTTGCTGGTTTGCAGCCCTGTCAGGTTTGCAGACAGGGAGAGGGAGATTGAAACACTCAGTATCATCAACAGATACATTCACTGCACACACCCACTTTGCCTCAGAGTGCTAGCCAGAGGCTGGGGACTGGCAACACTTCTGCCCCTTGAGCAGCAAGCGGGGGGGGGGGGGGGGGGGGGGGAGATGGGGGGAGGCCAGAGTAGGCTCCTCCCTAATCAGAGCATCCTGCTGGGGCCTGGCCATGCCCTACCCCTCACCCAGCTCAGCACTTTGGAAGGTGCTCTAGCACCCCACCCCCATGGCTTCTAGCCTGAGCCACTGCAGGTATGTGCTGGCATTTCTAGAATGTAAAGGGAATGTCTATCCACCTTGAAATTGGTTCAAGCTTTGCATGGTAAACTAACCTGCGAAGATTGAATCAATTCAGGCTCAGGGGTTTTGAATGTCTGTCCCTAGCCCTCTTTTCTTACAGATTTGAACCAGTTTCCAATCACTTATATTGGTTTATGTGTAAGTTCTGTCCCTAAATAATTTATGCTAGAATTAACTGTGAGCTCCTGAAATTGTTGAATTATGCCCCCAAACCTTGTTTGCATTGACTTTGGATAATTTAACTTACTTTGTTTTGTGTTTGTAATTATCATGCAGCAGGGATTTTAATTTAGTTGCCCTGAGTAATGGGATATTTGCTGCTTCTGAGGAGGTATAATTTGGAACTCATAAGCTATTATCTTTGATGCTTCTCAATGCATATCAGCTCAAACCTGTTAAAACAGAGCTGCCAGCTACCATCTGCTGCTCTTTTTCCTGTATCTTCTGATGCCAGAAGGACACTCTATGAAAGGGTCTTTAAAATGTTCAGCTGGGTTTAAGATAACTAAATTACAGAGTATGGTTATCATGTAAGTACTCAATGCTTACATGATAAATAAACTAGGTTTACTTGCTAATACCATGTATCTGCTGTAATTACATGTTCTTGAAGATTACTTAGTTATCCAAAAAGAATTTGATAGCCTTTCTGTGTTAACAGACAAGAGAAGCTTGCATTGTGTGCATTCCTTCCCTGATAACACTTGTGCAGCATAAAAATGGATTGAGTGTGCCAGGGGTCTGGCTGTTTCCCATAACACAGGCTGGTTGTTTCAGAGCAGAGAAATCTTGAGGCAAAGTAGCCTAGAAAGCAACCCTTAAGTTATACAGTAAAACGTATACATAGCAATAAAAATGTATTTACTGTATTTCAGGTGCATTGGCTGAGAACTCAATGTTAATGATCTGGTGCATTTTCAGGAGTATTGCACACTATAACTAAAATTTATTTGGGCCTAGAGAATAAAAATATCACTGTTAAGAAATATATTCTTTAACTACTAAAGTGTTAAGCGTGTGTTATTTTGTCTTTATTCAATCAGTATTCATTTTGTCTCAAATAATTTCTTTATTTTTTCCAGTACAGCATAAGAAATTCATGAATTTGTTGAAAGAAGAGAAAATGTGATTTTTCCATTGTTTTTGATAATAGGATAGCTGATTCTTAATGTTATATCACTGATTATATACTACTGATCCAATATCAAGTTAAGTTCCCAGGGCTTGGTTCTGGAGCCAATTTTATTCAGTATCTTCATTAATGATATGGAAGATGGGATGGATTGAACCCTAAGCAAGTTTGCAAGTGACACCAAGCTAAGGGGAATAGTAGATACACTGACAAGGATTTAAAGTGACCTAACAAATTGGGCCAAAAGAAATCTCATGAGGACAAGTGCAAAGTCGTGCTCTTAGGACAGAAGAATCCCATGCACCAATACAGGCTTGGGACCAACCGGCAACAAGGAGCAATGGTTTCAAGCTGCAGCAAGGGACGTTTAGGTTGGATATTAGGAAA
This sequence comes from Alligator sinensis, assembly GCF_000455745.1. Classification (NCBI taxonomy): domain Eukaryota; kingdom Metazoa; phylum Chordata; order Crocodylia; family Alligatoridae; genus Alligator; species Alligator sinensis. Next base: position 1,459,810 of record NW_005841917.1, read on the forward strand.
AACTTTCTCACTAGAAGGGTAGTGAAGCACTGGACTGTGTTACCTAGAGAGGTTGTGAAAACTCTATCCTTGGAGGTGTTTAAGGCCTGGCTCATCAAAACCCTAGCGGGGATTATCTAGTTGAGGATGGTCCTGCTTTAAGCAGAGGGATGACCTCCTGAAGTCCCTTCTAACCTTAATTTTCTATGATTATTTCCATTTAAGAACTTGAAAGGATTAGATTAGCCTCAGAGAGACATTAGCTACTTAACAATTGTTTCCTAATTAGAAGGAAAGTTAATGTTATGTAGACCTTGACACACAAAATAGTCTTCATCAGTTTTGCTTTAGATGGAAATATACCCAAGATACTCTGTGTACTCATTTGACTTGATGTGGGATACATTTCAGATTTTTTTTTCCATCTTCCTACCACAGTATCTAACAAAATGCCATGATATAAGCAGCCACATATAATTTTACCTTTTTGTTGGCCATATATAGTATAGCAATTATACAGTAGGGAGAAAAATTAAAATATTGGATAAAATAGGCAAGCATTAAATTGGAATATGCACTTCAGTCACAAAAAATAAATTACCAATATGCTTTGTCCCTGAGAGTACTAATGTAAAATGTTCAAAAAAGAAAACTTATTTCACCACCTCATTCTCTGTATGCATCTGAAACAAAAGGCCTCGACATTTGTGGCATCGGATCACACTTTCTTCTGAGACTTATGTGAAAATCATCTATGGTCTTTGTGCCAGCTCTTGCCTCACATATGATTACAGTGAGAAATATGAGGCATGTACCCACAACTGATGGGTTAGCAAAGCATTTTAAGAATGGCTCAGAGGTATCAGTACAACAACTGCACTTCTGGCTTTGTGTTAATCTGTTCTTGCAATCTGCGTTACAAGTTTCACAATAAATGGATTCACACTGAGAAAAAAAACACATTCCTTTGTTTCTTTCAAAGACAGAAAGAAAGACAGAAAGAATGTTAGTTGCTATATCAAATGGAATAAGTCTGTAGCACACTTGCAGAGCTTGTCATGTGCAATAAATAATGTATGCTTGTCCTTAACTACTATTAGACAAAAGCCAAGGAGAAATACACCACTTGGTGAAAGAAGTCGGGCTTATTTTTGAGGACTGAAATCAGATTTAAATATCATTTTTCCAGTGTTAAAAAAAATCTGAAAACCAAAACTTACCAGTATCTTAACATAAATTTTCTAAAAAACACAGGTATTAAAAGATACCTGTATGATTCTAGTTAGTAACTGTTTTGTTAATAATTAGCTTATACATGTGTACCTGGGCAGGAATTTCTGAAAGACTGGCTGTGACCATGGCCTTTGTTTTAAATGTACCAGTATAAGTGACTGGTCTATACCTGTAACAGAACACAAGTTCAGCACATATAGACTGGTTTAAAAATGATGGAACCCGATCTAATATTTGCCCCCCTGCACCAGAGGGCACAAGGGTGTTCTGTTCGCTACTGATCTAAATTATGCCAATTATAGAAAAACGTATAACTTAGATCAATTCCACCTTAGGCTTTTTGAATGTCTGTACTTAGCCCAAGTCTCTCAAGTTATTCTTCATGATGCTTTTTATCTTTCTAACTGCAGTTCATTTACTGGTTCTGTCATTTGGTTCCTTCCCTATGGTTTTTATTTGGCTTGATAAGGTAGTTCCATGTCTTTTGGACTAGACTCTACGCCATGTATTGTCAGGAGAGCTGGATATCCTGGGCACAGTTATATGTTCATTAATGTGCCTTTGTATATTATGTTTAGTACCTCTAATATGAGGTACTACATAAAGGTGCCCTAGCCTGCACTAATGCTTGGTAGCAACTGCCAACAGCTTTTTTGTGATGCTCAATATGCAGTAGACTGATTCTACTGCACATTAGTGCATTAGCACAGGTTTTGCCTTGATGTGCTAATGCATAGGAGAACAGGCTACTGCGCATTAGGGCTGTGTGAAGCTTCGAGTGCTGATTTGATTCAGAGGAGATTTGGCCTGATTCGGTGGCCAAATATCTGAATCAAATCAGGGAACCAATTAAAAGGTCCGAATCAATTTGAAGCTCTCCAAATCAATTCAGAAAAGATTCAGAGAGCTTCAGCGATTTGAGCAGTCCCTGCTGGCTGCAGCAGGGAGATGGCCCCGGACTCCATGCTGGTAAGTAGGGGGTAGGGGTTGGGGGGG
>NW_005841917.1:1462105-1463838 GCF_000455745.1 Alligator sinensis
TTCAGAGTCAGGAGCTGGGGGTGGACTGAGCTAGGAGAGTGGGTGGGGGATGGGGCCTGTGAGATTCGGAGATTCAGCTGATTAAGCAGCAGCTGAATCTCTGAATCAGATTCAGCTGAATTGATTCAGGACAGTGATTTGAATCACCAAATCACTGTCCCCCAAATCAACTGATCTGAAGCAAATACTAGCCACTTTGCACAGTGGGCATGTCTACATGAGATGTGCATTATGGCATCTCATGTAGACGTGCCCACTGTGTAGCATCTGGAGTAACTCAGGAAGAATTCTACCCTGCTCAATCAGAATTCCTCCTGGGGGTTCTGCCTAATATAAATGTGTTCCTGATCCATGAGTTAGAAAAGGATGCAACGTGTATAGCTCTGTGCCCACCACTGTCCCCTGTGTGATCCAGTCAGATTCTTAGGTACAGACCAAAGAAGCAGCACAGATGAGGTGATGCTGAGTGTCACCTAACCATGAATTTAGATGTAGACCTGCAAACTAAAATAACAAAACTTGAGTTAGGCCTTCAAGGTCTCTATTCCTATGAAAAGAGATAAGCATGTGTGGGGAGGGAGAGTGCTGGGAGGGGAAGGAACTACCTCAAAGGCACCCCCTGGATCCAAGACAGAAGAAGTTTCTTCTACCTTCTTGGACTTCATAGAGAAATACCAAAGACATAGGCACTTACATGTCATAAAAAAATTACAAACAGAAAGTAGTGCTGAGGAGTGCTACTATTTACCCAAGAGATCAGGGGCTAGAGCATTCACCTGACATAAGAGAACCCATGTGCCAAGCCCTGCTCTGCCTGATATAAAGTTTTGAGCACAGCCTTTACATAAGAGTGTCCTAACCACTGGACTACAGAGCTGTTTGTGGTGAGTTACCTTTAATCTGATCTGTTAAAATTGTTAGACTTTTTATAAACTGAAACAGAGTGGAACCTGCTTCCCAGATGAATGGTTTAACTGCCAGGCCACAGAGTCACTCTCACTCTTTCTAAGGTCCAAATTATACTTAAGTCAACAAGAGAAACTGAAAGAATGCCAACTAAGAACATCTTATAGGCTTTACAGAGTTTAAGGCACGTCCTGGGAGATCAGGGCTCAAATCTAGCCAGGGGTGTACATCTTATTGGCATAAACTGAGGATGGTTTTACTGGCAAAAACTTAGAATTGTGGGAAATTCGGGCATTTCCAGTGTCAGCTGTTATTTAAAAGATAAATCAGTTGGAAATAGGGTGATTTGGTGTAGCAGGCACACAGTAGGGCCAGCAGAAGGAGGTGTGTTAACTATCTTGGACTCTTTCTCTAGTTCTTAGAATGGATTTGTCTCAGTCTGCTTAATTTTGACTTTACAAGAAAAATCAGTGAATTTATTCTAAAGTTAAATCGTCAGTGAATTTAGCAAAATGAAAAGGGGAAACTGACAAAACGAAGAGCTGATAACTTCTGTTCTTTTGTACCTTCCATGGACCTGCATATTTTTCTGGTCTGTCAACCAAACAGGAGTGAAAGGGTCACACCTTTACTTTTGATGCTGGACATGTTTTGACGTGTGTGGCTTGGATGCTCTTTAGGGAACAAAGAGACGCATAATAATACACCTTTGATACACAATGAAGAGACACAGCTAGATGCCAAAGTGACAAAGATCTCATATTACTGAACATTATTGGTAATCTTCAAAATAAGCATAGAGAAAGCATGTGGGCTGTAGACGCTCT
>NW_005841917.1:1463869-1477900 GCF_000455745.1 Alligator sinensis
TCGGCTGGTGAATGTGTATAATACAATTGCATGTTCCAAAATAGTCAGAGAGCTACTAAGATACCGCAGTGTAATTTGGAACCTACAAATGTTATTGGAAATTAGCTGCCAACTTTCCATTCTATGAAAAGGTAGATAAGCTCTGGCCAATGCAGTACTCTGTATTTACAAAGATGGATGTTATTACCTCCACATTATACTTCTAAGAACCAAGACACAGAGAGTGTCAAAGAGAAAGGCCAATCAGCAAGAGTCAATAACGGAATGATTAAAAGAATCAAGATCTCTTTATTCCCAGTCCCCTGCCCTAACCTGGACAGCATAGTGGGAAATAGCCATTTAACATCTGGCAAGACACCACCATGTAGGAGGATCTTTAAAAGATTCATACAATGCTGGCTGTAGATATCTGTGGTTATTTCAACAGCCTATCTTCATATTACCCACAAAAATATGCTAAAAGAACATTAGTTAAGGTAGCAAGCTCACTCAAGAGTTAGGAAATACCAGAATTAACCTGGCCTATGCAAACTTACTTTGACTGTCTTATACATATGCATTATGATGCATTGTTCAATTTCTTCATTTAGTGCACAGGATGGACAGTACTTACTTCACAGGCAGCTTTTCAATAGCACGTCCTTTCTTCATTGTTGAGTGTATAGAGTCCCTTGATTTATTCAAATCTTGTCCTGAAGAGAGAATGAATAATTTCTTATGACTTTTCCTATCACACTCATCACTATTGTTTCACAAACATTAATTCTTACTGCTTCTTAAGGATTAATCAAATGACCTTCACAATACTTCTTTGAAGTGAAGGGGTAGTATTATCAACATTTTACAAGATAGGTATCTGAGGCAAAATGAGATAAGGGTTAAAAACATCTAATTTTGCATGCCCTATTTTAGCCACCTGGGGCATTTTTTAAGAGTATGTAGTACTTTATGTATCAATCACAGTTCCATTGTGTTTTTGCTAATCAAGCCCCCAAATCTGAAACAAGGCACCAAGAAAATGAGGGGCATGATCAGTGAGCATCTATTAAATATTTAAGTGGCTTGATTGGCTGAGGATTGTAAAGAAATTCTGTAGAAAGACAGGTGAAAAATTGAGTCCTCCATGGTAGCAGTCACTCAGCTTAATCATGGGAACACATAGGTGTTACATTTAGATCAACCAAACTAGGATTAGGCAAATCTCAATGCCTAATTATTAGTTTACCTGAGGAGGTGAACTAAAATTGAGAACGGGTGAGCCTGATCTAACGAACGCCTGTACGTGTTCAGAGTGAAGCTCTGGGGGCTGGGAAAGCCTAGCCACTTGCCGCAACTTTGGGGCTGCACTCTTCCCACTCACCCCCAATCCTGGCTGAGCTATTTTAGCTCTCCAACACCCCTCACCGGATGGACAACCCCTCCCTCCCATGCACCCACCAACCCTCATGGACCAGCTGATCCCCCTGATCCTGCCAAACTCGGCTATTCTCCCACTCCCAACTCCCACCTAGCTTTCCCCCCACTCTGAATTACTCTGGTTTCCCCACCCAGCACCTGCACCTGGCAAATACTTGTACACACTACTCCGGGTCTCCATTCATGCGATTTAAAGTGAGTCATGTGAACATAAACTGGGTGCAGCAAAAAACTGCACACACCCATGATACCATCCATTTTTTCTTCAGTCCCAAATCATTCACTACATACTTCCCAGTTTCTGCAACAAATGAGGCAGGGGTCTCATTTGAAGAAGGCAACAGCCTTCTTCAATCCATAGTTCTGATCCATCTCTAGAGTAAGTTCATTCTAGTCACTGAATGAGGTAGGGGCCCTTAGAAGCACACAAGGGGCGTATCCAGACAAGCCCTCACGTGCCTCTTGCAGTATCTCATACCCCTTTGAGACACTGCAAGAGGCATGTGCAGGAATGAGGAAATGTTCCCCTCGCTGCTAATTTGCAGCATGTCGGCAAAATTAGACCCCTGGATATCCAGGGGTCAAAAAACTCTGCAGAGAAAAAAAGTGGGGCAGGGCACGGACCGTGCTCTGAGACAACTGGAGGCTGGGTCCTCCATAGAGATGCTCTGGCTGCCATGGTTAGCCCTCGCCCTGGTTCTGAAGCACGCTGACTGCCCATGCAGGACAGTCAGCATGCCAGCAACAGAGAGCTGGATGCAGGCTCCACTGCCAGTAAGTAAAGAGTCAGGGGGCTGGAGGAAGGGGGAGGGGACCATAGGGAGACCTCCGCCAGCTCTGCCTGCTCCTCTAGCCCCCCGATCCCTTCCCCACCTGGCCCCATCCTCATCCAGTTCCCTGAGCCCCCCAATCCCTTCCCCACCCACCCCAGCATCCCAGGGGGAAAACAAAACAAAACAAAAAACCCTGGCACTCACAGGCAGTTCGAGCTGCTGTCTGGGTCACTGCTCCCTGCCTACACAGGGCAGTGTAACAGCCCCAGGAGCCCCAGCCCAGGCCCCGCTGCCCCCTGCTGCCTGGGGGGGGGGCGCTCTGCCAGGAGGCCCCAGAGCTCCCACAGCCCCTGCTTGGTGAGTAGAGCCTTTTTCTTTAAGTGCCAGAGGCTGGGGTGGGGGGGCATCCATAGGGGGCTGCAGGTGCAACTGGGGGATGGGGCCAGGCAGGACAGCCATTGGGGGGTCTGGGGGAGCAGGGAGGGGCGGGGGGGGGGGGGGGGGGGGTTAGCCATTGGAGGCGCTGCAGGAGCCAGCAGGGGATGGGGCCTGGTGGGGCAGCAATCCAAGGGGCTGGGGATGCAAGTGGGAGTACAGTGGGGCATGTGGGCCCTGCAGGTGAGGGTAGCCCCTGTGGGGGGCTGTAACCCCTGCAGCAGAGCCATGGTCCCTGAGGGGGGACCATAGCCCCTGTGGGGGGCAGCAAAACATATATCCATGTATTTATGAATTCATGAAACATGTATTCAGAATTCACTTTATTATTATGATAGACACTGGTACTCTTCCAAATTGCTTTAACACTGTTAAACCAACACAGAAGGGAATTGGTGAGGTTTTATTCACCAAGGCGCCCCCGGGGGTTACAAGAAATAATGGCCACAAGCTAGCAGAGAGGAGATTTAGATTGGACATTAGGAAGAACTTCTTCACAGTTAGAGTGGCCAAGGTCTGGAATGGGCTCCCAAGGGAGGTGGTGCTCTCCCCTACCCTGGGGGTCTTCAAGAGGAGGTTGGATATGCATCTAGCTGGGGTTATCTAGACCCAGCACTCTTTCCTGCCTATGCAGGGGGTCGGACTCGATGATCTATTGAGGTCCCTTCCAACCCTAACATTGAATCTATGTACATATATCAATAAAACATTGCCCATCTCATCTCTGTCTCTTTTTCTCCACAGTGGTCTTTTGTTTTAATTGTGAAGGAACATGGATTTTGGGGTATTTTACAGAGTGACTTTTAGATTTTTTTATCAGGGATTTTTCAGTTCTCAAATAGGGAACACCAGAATTCCTGCTAGGGAGGCCAGTATTAGGACCCAGACAGAGGAGCCTGCTCAGAGCTGGCACCTTGGAGCCAACTGGCTGTGGCTGACCTCCTAGCCAACTGGGGCTGGGAGGACATGTTTTGACAGTTCAAAGCAGGCCACCACACCTGGAACACCTTACGGGCAATAGCTGCCTAGATGACCGGGCAGGGGGCACACATGGCAGTAGTGCCACACAAAGGCCAACTCTGCAGCCACAGCCCACTGGCAGCTGGCCCAGAGGGGCAGATGCTTCACCTGGGTCTGGCAGGCATGCAGTGGGTCACAGCCAGGCAGCAGCCCCCACTGCCAGACTGCTGCAGTGGGTAGGGGGTGCAGGGAACTCTCAGGGCTGCTTCAGCAGTCCAGCTGGCACAAGGGGTAGTGTCTCCAGGTACCAATTGGCTGGGCCCAGAAGCTCCTTAGAGCATGTAGCCCTGAGCTACTTGACAGGGAAGCTTTTTGTACTGATGGGGCCAGGACAGAGCAGTTTTTAATACTGCTGGGGACAGCACGGGTGCTGGCCCTGGGGCTCTAGCTCCCTCTGACTGCAGATCCGGGAGGAGCCAGGCAGGGTTATGCTGCCCAACTGGCACAATTTGCCCCATACCAAAGTGCATGTCCGAGCATGTGTGCTGAGGCAAAAAGCCCCAGCTCAAATTTGCACTGCTTCTATTTGAGCTGCTGCAAGCACATGTGCTTGCATGTGTGGTCACGCCCAAGGGTGTCTGTCTACAAGAACATCTAGACCAGCCCATTTCACTCACTGCAGCCATAAAGCACCTGATTAAACCAACAAACTAAATAGTCTATGGTCAGAGAGTATGAGAGGGAAAGATGCCCCTTTTGCCTAGGTTACTGCACTGACAGGGAAATTGTCAGGTTAAATATACGCCATTGTTTTTTAAGAAAGAATCAAACCCCACATTTTTCCCAGTGCAATGATTGGTTTCAAGTGGCTCTTTTGCAGACTGTAAATGAATATAAGGAAATCATTTTCTACACTCTTCTCTACATATGGTCCCCCACTTCCTGGCTATCACCATTCGGGCATTCCCTCAGCTACAACAAATGGACCTTGCCCCATCACACCAAATGTTTTGTCAAATAACAGCTTCATAAGATCCTAGCTCAGAGGAATATTCTGATCTTTTCTTATTGCTTCACGTCAGCTACACCCTGCTCAGCCATTTGCGTCTTGTGAATTTTTTCTCTATGATCCTCATTCACATGATAAAAGAATATTGTAAGGGTCATTTTGTTGTTTTTTCAGCCTCTTCATGTTTCCCCAAACTCCCAGAATGCTATAAATTCTTTCTCAGTACTTTTTTCTGACAAGTGATGGGTGAACTTCAAAAGGTAGATTTTGAATATTTAAACTAAAGATGAGCCGAGAAGCCCAAGCTTTGTTTACAGAAAATATTGCTGGAGAAGTTTTGACTTTCAAGGTTTTGAGGAATTTTTTTGAGGGTTTTTTGATCCTATTTCATTTCATTAAAATACGCAAGTGAAGAAAATGAGAACAGACAAACAATAGCTATTTATTGAGCTTATTTTCAATAATGCATGAAGAGAATTACTTCAGTTTTTTCAAAATCTCACCAGTTCAGTTTGGCTTCTTCCAAGCCAATTGGCTAAAAGATGGGGTTGGAGATCTTGTAAATCTGTGAAGGTTTTGACATTATTTCTATGGCCTTTTGGTTTTACCAGTGGCATAGAGAGCACCTGGGGCACAACGGGGTGAAGGGAAAACATTGTTCTGCTTACCCCACTCACTCCCTACCCCGGCAGACACACAGTTTGGTGTGGTGCTGCACTGTTTAGCTTCTGTGGGCAGAGGCATCACAGGGTTTTCCCTGCAGGTGCAAAGGTGCAGGCATGAATGATGCATGCTCTCAGAGGTTGAGGGGCACAGCAGCTGCCCGCAGGTGGCAGCGGTGGTGTTGGCAGCAGGAGCCAATCTCAGGGGGTGCACATGAACCCCCTATGCATCACCAATGGGTGCAGGGGAGGTGGGGGAAAGCACCATTGTGCTATGGTCCACTCATTCCCCCTCCAAGATACACTGTTGGTGTGCCTCTACTCTGCCTAGTTCCTATGGCCAGGCAGAGGCAGAGTAGCAAAGACTCTTGGAGGCAGGGGGATCCTGGTACCCCCCTCATAGCTGGCAGATGCCCCCTACTCCACCCTAGTTACACTAACTGGCTTCTACCAATGGGACCAATCCCATTAGTTGGGAAGCTGACTGGTTCCTCACTGCCATTGACATCATGGCATTTGTTGTGTGAAAAAATGTTCTGCCAATGACAGTAAGGGGGTAACAATTTGGTCCTGTACATGGTATTTTTGTTTCTATTCTGATATGAAACTACATGAAGAGAGTCATGCATTTGTTAAAAGGAGTTACTGGGTTTTTTTCAAACCACATAAGAAATCTCATTATGGGTTTGATTTGAAGAGTTCAGTTATTTTACCTTGATCTTTATCCCAAATGTTTCATGAAGCCAGAATTCCTATACTTTCTACTAAAAAATAGTGTTAGATATTAATATAGACATAGTAGTTGACAAAAGTTGTAGGAGTTAGGTGAGAAGAATTACCAGTAAATTATCTGCCAAAATACGTTGGCATTCTTCCCTGAGCCTCACCACCTGGACCACCTGGAAACCCTAATAGTGAAAAAATAGCAGTATTGTCATGAAAATAATACAGTACACACAAAGAGTGTGATACTCAGACTCCCAAGCCACAAGTAGTTCTTCAACTTATCACATTATTAAATGTTATCAAAGCATCTATTGTTTTTTAATATCTTTCTTTTAGTCATGAATAATGCAACATGTGCTACACATAGTATGGTCCCTCATATACAGTTGAGTGTTTTTTTTCCTTTGATCATTGGTGAGGGACCTGGAGGTGTGTAAGTTGTGGTGGCTACTTGGTTAACACTAACCACTTAGAAGGCTCCAACCTGGGAGCAAATCTGTAGGTGCAAAGAAACTGATGCAGTTGTATACGGTCTAAACAATATTCAGGAGCAGAAAGGGTTCTGCATATCCTGTGTGACACAGATCTGTGGTCTACAATGAATTCTAAATACATGGCAGAGATAGAGTCAAGGCAGCTGACTCATTGTTATATCCTATGACCTTCAGTATGATTGATCTGCTAGTCCTCCTCCCACACTAAGGACGAGGCAGATGAGGCAAGAAAAACTTGTCCAGGCTTTAGCCTTCTAAGGCTGAGTCTTTGAAGCAGCTGTGGGAGGACTTCTTCTGAGCACTTAATCAAAATACCTGGAGGATACTTAAACTGGTCACTCAGAAGAGATTTTCTGATCTTGTGAATTCTCCCTCTTAAGAATAGTATTTAAGTTAATAGGTCAGGCCCTTTAATAAGAAACTCACCAGATGTGACATGTGTTTTTTTTGTAATTGTCATGAATTAATGACAATTAAAAGGAAAACCGTGTACATTTTCAACTCGTGCCATAAATATTTAATGTGAACAGAGACAGCACACTTTCTCTCAAATGTTAAATATAGGGTATTCAAGTATAGAAACTGAACAGGGTGTATTAACCTAGAGCACTAGATCTAATAACACTTTTGCAAAGCTGGACTTAATCTAGAATTCCCCTATAGCAATTTTAATTGTTTTGCTTAGTGACTTAGGTAACCTTTCTGTGGTAACATTTGTGTGGCTATGACAAGGTTTGTATTATTATTAAAAGGTGTTGTCAGACTACATGCTTCCACTGAGAGACACAAACACTTCAAGGGAGAAAACCTGCCAAAGTATTCTAGACAATGTCAGAAAAAGCAATTTATAGTTAATCATTGTTTTGCTCAAAAGTAAATGAGGAGACACCCAGCTGTATTTTATGCAACATGGTACTTTCTACAAATGCAACAGAGACAAGGCTCAAAAACTGCATAAAGTCTTTTACAAACCTAACAAAATATTTGAATATCAAAATTGTTCAACAGGAATCATTCAGAATTTCAGCTGTCTTTGATTGCTTTCAAAAGAGAAAATAAGGTACAACTGAAGCCTAGAAAGTTAATTTCTTGCCCTTATTACAACTGTGAAACCTCAGTGACTTCACTGGGGCTGACCACATTTAAGTGAGAGCAGAATTTGGTCTTGTATTATAAGCCTATGAAGCAGTGGTCAGAAAATATTTCCTTTGTTCCTTCAATTTGTGATTCTCCCAGCCAGTTTGATGTAATGCTTCAGAATCAATTACAGCTTTTTAAAAATGTCTCTGCTGCTCAATATTGAGAGGTTGTTTCTCAGGATGAACCCTTTACTTTTAACACTTTGTGTGCTATGTATATCATATACTTGGGTCTATGTGAACAAGTTGATCAATACAAGCAGCCACCATATGAATGTGTTTTGTATGAGCTCCTAGGCAATCAAGGGGTTAAGTGAATAGCAGGTTAGTTGACTGCCATAGTGAGAACCACAAAAACTGCTCCTTGATTTGGCCTAGAGGCAATAGTCTGGGTATTTCTCAGGCCAATGACATGAAAGATGGAAAAATCTTCTGCATTTATAGTGGCACAGTTCCCAGCCTTTATACTGTATGCTTTGTCCGCTTCACAGCCGAAGTGTAACTTGCTCCTTTATTTCTCAGAATTACAGTCTCTAAATGATACATAACTCTGGACTGCATCTAAGACATGTGTCTCCAGCACACCCTCTCATTTTATGGGATACATCAGTTTCTAGATAATGAGTCCCAATGTGCTCTAATTAGGAGAAAGCCTCATTATATCCCCAATAACAGAATGGTTGGTTGTAAATCACTCGATGAGGTCATTATTTTCACTGACTTCTGTCAAACAGCAAGATTTTCTAAGCAAGGCAGCAATTGTTCCTTATAAACTAGTAGTTATTCACTTTATAAGTAGCTTAACAGAGCTCAGATGAATTTATGAATCATTCTGTTTATGTTCTTTCATCAATTTATTTTATAGCCATTCTAAAGCAAATGATTTTATAACTGAGTGATTTATGGTGTTATAAACCTAACAGTATGTGTTCATGTTGTTATTGTTGTATAATTAGATTTATTTTCTTATTTTTTTTGAAGAAGATAATAAGTAATACTAGGGCTGTTACCAGCTATTTATTTTAGTCTCATTAATAATAAGGGTATGAATCCCCTTGTCTGATTTAATAAACATCTCAGCAACTTTGACAACCATGACATTCTCCGGATGGATTCTTTTAGAAAGGGGATTTTTCATGAATTTATGCATATATAAACTGGACCATATCTGTAGCTCTGCAAGCAGAAGTCCTCTCTATATACATAGAACAGGCAAGGTATCGGCAACAGCAGTGAAAAAATTACCACAACATTATGAGGCTTAAAAATGTTTGGTAAGGATCACATATGAACATATTCATGTAGCTGATGCTCCACATTCAGAATATCTTTGGATTCATTGATGAGGTTTCCAGTGTAAAGACAAAACAGTGCTTGCTCCATTGGTTTCGGTAAGGTACCACCTGGACAGAAACCTTGAAAAGGGAAATGTTCTAATCAGAAGATGATGCTGAGCATTGGTACAAGCGAATGAAAATTATTGGGGCTTGGACACATGATTTTCATTTGTTCCTTTGAAACTTCCCTAAATATGTTTCACAAAAAGGTGGGGAAGGAAAATCACAGAATGCATAGTTAAATTAATCTCTGTTGGAACTATTATTAGCCAGAACCTATTCTGCCTATTAGACAATTAGGAGGAATTAGGCACCTAAGTGTGATCCTATTCTATATTGCTCAAGTCCCTGAAACCCCCCCACAAAGCACATTAAAAAACATCTACTCTCCCTGTGCCTAAAGAAGGGTGTTTGTACCCCAAAGCTTACAAAGAACAATTTTCCAACTATTTAGTTGGTCTAATAAAAAAATATCACATTTACCCAAAGAATCTTGCCTGCCTTATGTCCTTAGACCAACATGGCTACAACCAACTACCCTTGTAATATGCCATCATAACCTGCAGACAATATCGCAAAAGTAGTGAGTAGGAGGAGACCTACCCTCTGCAACTATTATTTATCAGGGACTTAGGCAGGATGGAATAAATTCACCAGTGTTCACTTTGGTACCTAATTTGTGAAATAGGATCTGCACCAGTGAGTTTATACCAATGATGGGTTTGGTTTATATCCAATAAGCAAATCAGTCTGCAGAGTAACAAGAGTCCTTTTACATCCCACAACAAGATTAAGTAAAGTATCATAAAATTAGTTCTAGACTAGCATTCTACTTAAGTGGCCATTTTTTATTTTTCTCTTACACCAGTGAGGCTGAATTTTAGATTAATTAGTTCCAAAAATGTTGTATAACAAAAATGAGATAAGACACATTCTCTTAATAGTAGGGGAAGTGTTCCAGAATTCATTTGACCTAACTGGAGTTTAATGTGTGATGGTGGAGAGAGCTAGCTAGCAAAATATTTGCTTTCAATTGGGAGAGACAATAAAAATAATATGGAGCAACTCTTGAAACTTTCACTTAAAATATTTTAAGTGATATGCAAAACATCTGTTCAAAATATACAAATATTTGGGACTGCCTTCCAGATGTGAAATAATATTTATTAAAGGACAGAGCTCTAAGTATTTATCACTGAAGTCAAGACAGAGATCTTGAAATTGCATATATCTTTCAGCGTTCCTTAATAGGCAGGGGGTTATGAAGCAAGCATTAGATCTTGGTCAATACAACTTTACCTGCCAAATGAATGGTGTTCTTAGCAAAACTTAACACCTGTTCTGTCAAGGTGAGAATTCAAGTGAAGGTATTGGAAATAACAATAAGCTTTATTAAAACATATCTCAGGTTTCTACAATGTGCATGTTTCATGATTATACAGGGCTTTATTGTGCTATTTAAGTATGGTTCCAACTTGAGCCACACCTTCCCTGGAGGACTTCGGCAAGATATGCTGTTGGGAAGAGAATTTGTCCCAGAACTCCTCTGCATGCAGGAGGAATTTGCCAATTGCTACACTCTTTCAAGGGGATGAGAGGGAATGTTTGTTCCCCTGGTACACCAGTTACAATTCTGCAGTCCAGTCATAAAGGGGTTTGAGCTGTGGCCTGTACTTTTATCCAAGTGGGCTGGCAGAAGTTAGTGGAGCCTATGTCAGAATCTAGCGTATGGTCTCCAGTCTCCATGCATATTTTCACATACCATTTTCTGCATAGAATTTTCTTTGATTTGGGCTTCCAGCCAGATCAGCCATTTTTCCAAACGGTTCATGTATTTGATTTCCTGGAACTAGCCATTGTCCATTGTTTTCTTATGATTCACTGAAGCATCTGTTTCTTCTACTGCTGTTTTTATGGAATTTTGAATCATATAGTGAATGAAGGTTTCACATATTGTACATTCGCAGTCATTTATTTTACTGCTTATTATACTGTTACTATAGATGTTAGTTTCTGCTACTGAACGGAGTTCATACTTTTTAAAAGGCCTGAGCAAAAGAGACACTGTAGGTTTTTAAAGAAGTCTTAATTCATTTATTTTAACATTGCTTATGGTAGCTCAGACAAGATTTCTCAACAGAGCCACTAAAATCCATGTACTTTTTCAGTTACTCATGCCTTGTTTATTACTTTCCTAGAGCCCATGTGAAATTTGTAATTTCATATGGTTTCAATGTAAACTCAGGTGATGCCTGAAAGTCAAAGTGAACTTTCTGGACGAGTGATTGGATATGAGTTTCACAGAGAAAAACAAAATAAAATGTTTTCATATGGAAACCTTAGGCTGTGCACTGCTTCGCAATGAACTGTATTAAGTAAATGATGAGATAACATTACATTCCTGTCAAAACCACTTTGATCTTTGCAAGTAGAGTTTTATGATACCCAGAGAACAAAGCAATGTGCCCACATTAAAGCTTCTAGAAGAAAAGGTCTAAACTACTGGAAATGCCCACTCTTCCCCAATCCAAACATTAGCAATGCTTAATGATGTATCTATATTTCAGCAGAATATCTATATTTCAGCAGAATTGTTGCATTAAAAATCAAACTGAAATCAAGAATTCAAACATTAAAAACATTTAGACAATCATCTATAAATAGATTCATATACATGCATGGAATATTTTGCTCAGAGGTTCTCAACCACAGCCTTTTATGCTGGTTCTGTGGCACTTCTGCAGGAATTAGTAGAGCACTTTCAGCACAAACAGAAGTTATATTTGTTGTGCGATCAGGCCCCTGAAAGCTCTCTACAACCATGTCGTGACACACCTGCAAAGCTGCAGAGTGCTTTATAAGTGGCTAACCACGCAGCAAATTAACCCTCATCAAATGAAGGATCAGATGAAGGTGTTCCACTTTGGAGTGCCTTCGGGAAGTTGTGTTCCCTAGGATTCATTTGTGGTGTGATCAGGCCTAGGCTGATGCAGCCGAGCCTTGCCTCCGTGACTGTCTGCAGGAAGGGAGGTGGGAGAAGGGAGGGGGAGTGAGCTGTGCGCTGGGTTTTGCCTGATCTGTTCTGCAGGGACAGAGAGTGGATTGGAGCCCCTCCTCTCCAGCACAGACCTGGCAAACCCCAGCCCTCCTCCCCTCTCCCTCCTCCCTTCCTGCAGATAGCACTGGAGCTGAGAGGGGAAGGGGGAAGAGGAGGGGGAGAGGGTGGAGCTGGGGGAAAATGGCAACTCCAGATGAAAATCTGTTGTGGGGGGGGGTGCTCTAACTCATGGTACTTTATGTAAATTGCCATGAGTTAGAACAGGGGCTGCACATCTGTCAGCACCTTTTGTAGTTAAAGCAGGTCTACTTTGGCAGAAGGCCAGGGGGAAGGAAGCAGGCTCAGGACTCTGAAGTACCTGTTGGTTATCCTCTTGCAAGGCTGGAGATTCATGATGTTATAGCTGAAAGATACAACTAGGGCATAAAATATACTCATTGTGCGCTGAAAAAAAGTCATTTCAATCGATTAAAATGTTTCACATATGACAAGCCTTCAATGTCTCCTTGTAAATGGTTCGTTATCACACACACAAAAGTGGTTTCCATTGACCATATCCATAACATACAATGGTAAAATACAAGAAATAAGGGGTTACACTTCTAAAGCCCACAGGATACTAATCATAATCATAGCTAGTTATAAACAGTATAATGACCACCATGTGAATTGTGATAATACAATATAGGAAAGCCAGATAAATCATCATTGCACATCTCAGTGTATACCTGGTTGAGCTATATTGTTTTGGAGCTGGTGGCTGTTATTTATTTATCAAAGTACCTTCCCCCCAACTCAGATGAATCATATAATTTTTAGTGACATCCTGTTTTTATTCAATATTCCTTTCATGTTAACTGTGATATCCGGAGATCAAGTGACTTCAAGGGTATCTTTCCCATTAAGTCAGAGACAGCAGTTGTTTAGCATGGTTAAACATAAAAGAAGAATCATCTTTGCTAAATTTTGAGCATATGAACTGCAGGCTGGAGGAGGTCACATTGTCCAGTTTGCCCAGAGCTAAATATAGAACATACAATATAGAACTGAAATTTCAAAAGTTCTTGCAAAGCCAGTTATATTCTCATGGCCCTGGTTTCTGGCACATTCAAAGGCATTGTCTATGAGTTCATAAACGTTTGAGGGACCTATCCTGAGACCAACTTTTGTGGATTCTTATGTGTAAAAATATTAAAATATTTCAGATTCAGTAAGGAGTTCCAGAAAGGCAAAATGCATTCACCTCTCATTTTCTCCTGTAAAATTTCCTGTTTAGTAGAATTCCACAGTTTCTACCTTGGACCTTATTGTTCACTGTTTTCAGGCCTCTGCCCAGCAATAATACTCCTGGCCTCAGCATTACGCAAGAGGGAGCTCAGATATGAATGAAAGACATTTCCCCTCATATCACAATTATAACTATGGTAATTTATTAAATGGCAATAATACTTGGAAAAAACCCCCTTCATTGGGGGAATTACAGAAGGTGTGTACAGGTCTCAGCCAAGAATAATACTTCTGAGCTGTATTGTCTTACTTGGAAATATCAGGAAAGAAAAATATTTTACACTGGACAAAGTGATCCTTTTAAGCAGTACATGAAAAAGGAAGCTAGTACTATCATATTCCAGTAAATATATCATGCTAGCTTGCTGGCTGATGTATGATGGTACCATGAATATAATTAAAGCAAAGACTTAATTAATTTTCAGACTTAACACAGCTGGCTAGATACTCAGGAAGTGTCTCTTTTATGGCTGTGCCTATGGACCACAACAGCACAGGTCCAACAGCACTGTGACAAAATGCAGACAACGAAGTTATGAGGACGGACCTGGGATGTCCCTGTCTTTCTAACGAATGGACAAAAGGCTAGTCTGTGTGTGTGCATGGGTGTGTGTGTGTGTTGGGGGGGGGGGGGGGGAGAGGCACTCTCTACTTCCTATTGAAGCTGTGTCACAATACAGAAAAAATACAAGATTTTTGACCCAGTGAGAGAGAGCACAAGGTGGAGTGGGACTG
>NW_005841917.1:1477991-1512991 GCF_000455745.1 Alligator sinensis
AGTCTTGAGACCTGCTCCCTGGCTTGTTCTTATTTTTTACAGTAAACAGTCATTTGATGCCTAATCAGGCCTTGGAGCAGCAACCAGAATGCAGGATTCCCATCTCCCAGGGGAGTAACACATCAGAAAGCTAGTCATCTATGGTGTCTATATTTCTCTTTTTTCCTTCCTTTCCACTCATCTGGAATGCACTGTCTCACCCAAGATAGACAATGCACTGTAAGGATGCTCTCCTGGATGTCACAGGCATGAGCTGAACCTCTTGAATTAGAGGAATGAACTGAACCCAGGTCACAACTCCAGGATGAATGCTGTAACCACTAAGCTTTCATAATAAAAGGTGTGAAGCAGCATCAATGTCTCCACTCCTAAAAAAATGTGAGATCTGCTTGGTTCTTTGTAATAATAATAGTTGTAATAATAGTTGTATGTGCCTACCTTCAAAAGATTATTACTGGCTACAGATCTCATGTGAAAAAAGCCATAGGCTTCAGAGAGGGGGCATATTTTAAATACACCCCTGTGTTTCCTGTTGGTTAGCAAGACACAACTCTCTGTTCAGCATGCTGACTGTTTTTATATCCCATTAGGAGAGGCTAACTGCCTAGGTTGAGTGTAGAGGACTGATGCATCTAACTTGAGATTCCCGATTCCACTGAAGGCTAGACTTAAAAGTCAGGTATTGCAGTGCCTAACTTCTTTAAGTCTGTTATTGGACCTTCTCCAGCTGAAGTTTTCAGCAAGCTCTTCAGCATATCGCACAACAGATGTTTGTTAACTGTATAGTTAAGATGGTCTTGCAGATATATTTTACCTTGTGCCTTTTCCCTTATGGCCTATAACAGATTTTTCTTGCTATTTCTACTTAGAAAGTGTTCTGCTTAAAGTATGCCTAATAGCTTGTAACAGATGTTTACAACGTGAAGTATCCTGAGGAAGATCTTAAGGGAAAGCTGTGATTTTCATTAAAATTCTTTAGATTTCATCCATTATAAGTCTGTTAAATTTGTAAAACTTCCTTGATTACAAAAAACCCTGGGATGTTTACACTGGCATGTAAAAAGCATTCTTGAAGTCAGAGATAAGCATTTCAGAAATGTCCAGCAATAGAGATTTTATCATATAACATGTATACAGAGAGAGAGAACATTCAGGCCTTATTAGTCAACAGTCAAAGATCTAAATTAACTAATGTGGCAACTGAATTTTCCCTTGATTGTTGTATGGTATAACTTATCATATGACCTATCACAAGACAGTGTATTCATGAACTCCTTAGGGGTAACATGCAGGCAAATATTCTTTTGTTTGGTGCAGGTTGCTGCTGCTGCCGCTACTGTTTTGCTTTGAGTTTTTTGTTTTGTTTTGATTTGTCAGTTTTGCCATAACTATATTTACAAGGATAAACTTCATAAATAGAAAATATATTCCAAATATCCCTAAGTTATTTAAACTGGATGCACTAGTTTTTCACGTGGAATAAAATAAAAACCTCTTTTATTAGCTACTCCCAGGAAATCCTTCTCTTCAGAGTACCATCTAACCTGGACATTGCTCAGTGGTAAATGGATGCTCTGTTAAGAGTTCTTGTTGCCAGAAACACTAGGCAGAAAGGGAGGAATGAAGGAGTTAAAAATATGTTCAGCCATTCAAAATCCGGGTTTTATTGGTTTCTGGACTCTTTAAATCCCAGTGCATGGCTACATTTAACAGCACCATTGAGATGGTGTGATCTGAATAGTAGCTTATGTCTGCTGTTCACCTTTCCATATGATAAAAAAATACCAAAAAAAGCAACTTGGAAGCATATAACAGATGGAAGAGGCCAGAAGTGACATGGGGTTCCAATTATAGTAAAATGAACCATATGTCTAATTAAACGTATATGTTTTCTATTGATCTCCTCACTAATTGCTGAAAACAGATGCACATGTTTTCATCTAATCATCAATTAGCTCTGGGTAGCTATAACCTGCCACTCAGTAGAATTCATCTTTTTCTCACCTGTTGCTCATCTTAACCCTTTCTAGATACTCATTTTATTTTCTGTTCCCCTTTTGTTTTAGCTTGGAGACATGCAAGTGTATTCTTGTGCTTGTTTGAATGTCACAGTTTCTACAAGGTGAGCGTTTCTTTTCCTTTTTTGTGTCCTTGTGACAAGGTATTTAGCAGAATTTGTAGATTCATTGGAATCTGCCAGGCCGCGCAGTGAGCACTTCTGCAGACCCTCAGCTTGTAGGGGAGACACTTTGAAGGTTTTCTGAGGGCGGTGGGAGGCACTGTGAGATAATCAGGCTTCATTAACGACTGTCCAGCTGGGCACCCACAAGGAAGAATCTGTGAGTGATTGACTGGAAATCTACTTCTCATACATATTTCTTAGTGAGGTACACACAAACTACTGCCCAGATACTGTACAGATTTGAAAGAGTAACATATTTTTAACACACTTCTGATTTTACCCCTGCACTTACAAATTAATCAACTTAAGGTACATTTCTGGAGGGTTTTGGTTTTTGTTTTGGGTTTTTTTTCCATTGTTTTTTGAGCCAACAGGCATGTAGCAGCTGCCCTATCAACTTGCATGTACATTAATCTAAGAAAAATGCCATCCTGTGGGTGGATAAATTAAGTCACCACAAAAGACTTTGGCCATAGAAAAAACTTCCTGCAATGAAGAATGAGTTATTGATTTGGGCTTGTGTGTGTAAGGTTGAAAAAATGGCCATTAAAATAATGTAGTCCAGTGAAATTCTTGTATCTTGTATCTTATTTCACATATGGTGTCTTGGCAGTGAAATTCCGAATAGCACATTATGCAAGTATATAATCTCCTGATCTAACAGCATGACGGTTCTGCATACACCTTTTTACCTTCTTTTAATGCTACTGTACATTAACTGGTTCAGTAAACAGGGCTGAATGTATTATGCTTCTGAGTGACCACTGATACTGAAGACATTTGGAAAAAATAAACAATGTAAACACTTCAACGTATAAAAATAGCTGCTCTTTAGACTTTTAGTAAAGATGTTTTGTGATAATAAGCTTGCTTCAAAACATCTTTAAACTAATTACATTTTCTCTCATTGGGCCATAAATTATGTATGTAAAACATACATAATACATTATGTATGTATGTATGTAAAATTTTGATTTTTTTCCTCAAAAGTTTAATGCATTATATTGATACTAAGTAATCATTTTCTTATTCACATTTTCATACACTGTTTTAAGATTGGAAATCTGTATCTGGGTGGCAAAGGTAAAATTCCTTCAAGACTATTGCAATGAGCAAAACAACTATTAAAAGCTATTACTGGTTCAAAAAAATGCAAGCATTTGCAGTTAAGGCACCTACCTTAAGAAATCAGAGTGATTGGTGAATGAGTTGAGAATAAATGGTTAACTGTGTGGTTAATATTATTCACAATGATTTATCTGCTCAGGTACATAATTTTTTTTCATCCACTCTCACAGATCTAAGGCATGATATATCCATTTCAAACATAGAGGACACTTGCAAAATTAAAGTCCAGCTCTGGGTCCAACCTTTCATGAAGTTCATAGAGTTCAAATTCTGATTTTTGGTATTCCCCAGCTAATGCATTAGTAAAGCCTGCACCAGCATTTTTTAACCCAAAGTATATTATTTCTTCCCTACTTCCCTTTCATAATTAGGATTTTCCAAATCCTCTGATCTAACAGTTTGGTGAGTATGGCACCAACCTGGCCTGCCTAATTGGTAGTACTCTACTCTGCAAGTAATCAAATGGATTTCTATAAACAACAGTGCATAAAGTAATGGTCAGATCCAAAACAGGACTTAGGTAAATATTAGGCACCTAAATCCAAAACTATAATCTAATGAAAAAAACCCACTTCGTGGTCACTTAACTTTAAAGGTGCCTAAACTCTCTAGTTCCCCTGTGTTTGGTCCACTGGTGTCTAAATCCTTTGAGGATCCAGTCTTGTAGGTCACGCCTACTACATACTGACAGGACGAGGACCCTCACTAAATGTGCTTGTGTAGCAAAACCCCCAGGTTTTGGTTTTTGTTGTTATTTAAAAATGCATTCCCTCCCCTTCCCCAACCATTTCTGACTTCTTCTCCCCCTCTCTATTCCCTATAGATAATTATAAGTAAGCTAAGACGTAGGATAAGTTTAACATTTTATTTTAGGTAGTAAGTTTTATTTTTCTCTCCCCTCTTTGCAAATAAGTGCCCTGCAATTTTGATATAGATATCCGCTGTTTTATAAGTGATAATTATTATGTTTGTATTAATTTTTTACTGCTTTTATATTGTGTGATTACCGTTTTAGGCCTACATATGTAAGTTAACATAAGTCATGTCAAGTTTCCATCTTGCAATGTAAAGCCTCCATCTTGTGCCCCATGATGAAACCTATGACTCATACCTACCCCTCCTATGTAAACTGGTTCCTGGATGAATGGGGATGAATGCAGGTACTTGAGAAGCAACGGCAATAGGTCTAAAAATAGCTCCCTCTGAATGACCGAACCATCAAAACCAATAACTGGACCAATGACCCAGCCCTTGGAACCATCCTCAGCATTCAAGAAACAAAAGATGAGGCAACATTGTGCCAGGCTGCACATGCTCAGTAAGAAGACCTGGAGCCCTCTGGGACAGGGTTGACCCTGCCTGGACATGCCCTCCCCACAGGAGGTCATAGGTTGGCCAACATATGTAAGTTAACCTAAGTCATGTCAAGCTTCTGACTCACAGCCACCTCCTGTGGCTACCTATGACCTCACAGCCACCTCCAACACCCATCTTGAGCTCCTCTCTGCCTCCAAACCCCCTGTTTCTTTGCCACTGTCTTATCCCCACTGCCTTTTCCCCTGATCTCTGCCACTGCTATTGCCTTGTCCCCACTGCCTTTTCCCCTGAAAAGCTCTCAGGTTTCTGCCTCAGTTTTTTTTTCCTGGCTGTCTCCTTCTTTCCACCACTTACCTGCCCACCCCCAATCTCTCAGCTATCTGCCTCAGTTTCTAGCCCCAAGCTCTCAGCTGTCTCCCTCAGTTTCCATCCCCAAGCTCTCAGGTTTCTGCCTCTCTCTCTCTTTCCTGGCTGTCTCCTCCTTGCCACCAGGCATTTCCCCTTGCACTAGTGACCTTGAGTAACCCTGGGGCCACTTGACCGTAAGTAACCCCAAGCCTCAGTTCCTCAGCCAGTTTTTCTCTAGTCCACCGGTTCTAATCTCGGTTCTGGCAACTTTCACTCCCTGCACTTTAACTCTCTCTCTCTCTCCCTCACCTTAACCCTCTCCCAGGTACCCCAAGCACACACATACATACCGTACCATCCAAGTTAGGAACTTACCTGTGTGTATGTGTAGGTGGGTTGCGTGTGTGAACTGGTGTGTGTGTGTATATATGTCACTGTGTGCATGATATATGAATTAGTGATCTGTGTACTGAGTGTACAGGTATGGACAATTGATTTTTGTCTAACTTTTGGAGTGTATAGTATATGTGCTTGAACTGGTGATAGGTATCCATGTGCCTAGGCTGGTTTGGATGTGTATGTGCCTGAGTTGGTAGTGTGTGTGTGTATGCACCTAATTGATTTGTGTGTTTGTATATGTGCAATTGTGTCACACCCTCCTGTCTAACAGCACAATATTGAGATCCTGAGAGCTGGCCTGACCCCACAGGGCAACACTTGCAGACGATTCATTTTTAAGACAGAAATCATAATGGTGTATTGTCATCATCCCTGACCTTGTGGTTAGAGCATTTGCTGAAGAGACTTGGGCTCAAATAAGATGACCTGGGCTCATTAGCTTAGTATTTAGGCATTCTGCTGGGAATGGAGAGTCCTGGGATTCTATTCTTTATTCATGGGATTATTTATGGGGTTTTTTCTCTGAAGACTGTGACACAATGCATCAGTGGCATAATGTGTGCATTTGTGGTGGGGTGCAATAGGGGTAACCTTACCAGGCATCAACTTGTGGGGAGGGGAGGGAAATAACATGCCAGCAACCATAGGCAACTGGTAGGGAAGGCCTGGGGGAGCACGTGCCCCCCTAACAGGGCTGTCCCCGACTGCTGATGCTGCCGGCAGCTTCTGCAGGTGCTCACCAGCCCCGTCCCCACTGCCAACGCTGACACCGGCTTCTGCAGTTGCTCGTCAGCCTCGTCCCCACCGCCAACACCACCACCGGCTTCTGTGGGTGCTCCCCCAGAATCAGGAGGCACCAGTCTCCCATGCTAACAACTGTACATTTGCAAACCAAATGATCTCACGAGGTCCCTTCCAGCCCGTCTATGAAATCTATGAAAACCAGAAGTTGCTACTTCTGTTTTGCCCCAGGCACCCAGCCATGCCCCTGAACTGCTGTAATATATTGACAGTCATACGTATCAGCACCTATGAATCTTGTGTTCCTTTCTGCATAATCACAGAATCAGACAATGAGGATTGGAAGGAACCTTAGGAAGTAATCTAGTCTGACTTCCAGCTCAGAGCAGACTATCCCCAACTAGATCATCCCAGCTAAAGCTTTGTCTAGCTGGGTCTTGAAAAACTCCAAGGATGAATTTTCCACATCTCTGTGTAACCTGTACCAGTAATAGCACAGTTTCAACAGGAAACTGAAACTGTAGCTTAGTGGTTAGGGTACTCTCCTGGGAGGGGAGGCAGAGATATAGGATTGGACCTTCCTAAGGTGACAGAGAGAATTGAACCTATGTCTTCCACTTGGGTGAAAGCATGGATCTCCAAATTATATTATTAAAGGTGGGTGGGGAAGGGAGGCACCAATATCACTTACTTCCCTCACTAAAAGTATACTCTAAGGCACCTGCCCCCAGAAGATTTCAGGCTTTGCATCATGCATGGAAAGAGATGTTTGCTTATAACCCTAATTCAGACACCTAATCTCAGTGATAGATTCAGATTTCAGATGCACCTGAATGACATTTTCTATTGACTAAACATCCATATACTCAATCTATGGACATTTTGAACACGTTTCTGATGTTTCCTAAGCACTGCATAGGAACCTAACTTTGAGTTTTGAATTCAACTCTGTGGGCCAGAGGCATGAAATTTAGGCTTTGCAGAGACTAAATCTTATTGACAGCTAAGTCAATATTAGATTGATCCCCAACAAACTAGTCAATGAGAGTCAAGATGGCAAAACTGGGTGCCAACTAGATTGTAGTTAGTTGAAATTGTTGAATTGTAGTTAAATCTTCTAAGTACTGATAGGTCTTTTTGTCTACCAGTGACTGGACACTTCTACAGGGGTTGATCCTTTCCTAGTGCTGAGCACTGCACCTTGAAATTTTGGACTATTTTTACAGGAAAGAGAAAGGCTTGCCAAATTGTGCTCTCAGTTACATCCTAGTGTCTGACCTTTTTAGGAATATTTTCCAGCTCTGCATTCTGACTCTCTATCTTTTGTGTTTTCTCTATTTAACCTGCAAAATGGAGCTGAGCTTCCTACCTTATCAGTCCATCCCAGTGATATCTCCCTGTAAATGACAAAGCCCCCTTGGTTTTATTTACATTGATGGGTCATACTCAAACATGCCATCTGCTTACAGAAATGCACACTAGGAAGTTATTACATTAAAACAGACATTAACAAATATTGATAATTACATATAATTATGAATTAAAATCTTTCCCTGATGTCCTAAGGCCTTCTCATAAGGACTTGAGCAGGCTGTTATTCAATGAAAGTGAGTACTCCACAAGATTACAATAATTGCCTTCCTGGTGGGGCTCAATATTAGTTCTGAGCTGCTGTTAAGCGGCATCACGAAATGAGAAATGTAATAATGTCAGCAGAGTAATAGCCAAAAAAAATTCAGTTGAAAGGAGTTTCAAATCACAGTGAAACTTCATACCCCCAGCTAACATGATGTTTTAATAGGGATTCGCTTAACACTATTGGATATTTCAATGTAGATACTTGTTTCAGTAAATCAGTAGAATTTTGGAGGGGGAATTTGTGACCTTAGTTATTGACTTTTCTGGGTCAACCAGGTTTAGAGCTGGGATGATTAATTAATAGCTTTTCAAGAAGAGATTATTGCTACTTAAACTGATTAGCATAATATTACTTTATGGCTGCTTTTCATAGATGAATTAGAACAGGTGTATTTAAAAATATATCAGTAGTTAGCTTTTAGTTCCTGTAATAGCGCTTGATAACTGGTCACTGGCGTCACTAAAACAATGATACAATACATGTTCTTAGTCATAAATAGAATTGTATCATTAGCTCACTATACAGCAGTGTCACAAGCAACTTATATCACTATTAGTAGTAGGTCATAATGGTGATATAATGATAATATGTCTTTCTGTTAAATGGCATTATTGTATAGGTACCCTACCAAGAACAGTGTTTGCCAGTTGATGTAAGTTACCCAGTTCAGCAGTTCCCAAACTGTGGGTTGTGACCCCAAATGAGGTTGCAACATCAGTGGATAGAGTCACGATAAATAGGAACCCAGGGGGCACAGGTAACATGTGGAGGGGCGGAGGGGACCCACAGGCAATGCATCATGAGAGCATAGCTGATATAGCAGACGGGGGCAGGGGGGCCAAGGCGATGAAGCAGAAGGGTCATGTGCCTCTCCCCACCCTGAGATTTCTGTGCCCACTGCCGGGCGTGGGGCTGTAGCCGGGCTGGACAAGCTCTGGGTAGAAGCTGCCTCCAAGGCCCTATGGGTGGGACCTGGCACAGAAGGGAGTACTGTGCCAGCAGGGCGGCCAAGGTGAGGTATGGCAGTGGCAGCAGCAGCACAGAGTTATGCCCCTGCAGCTGCCAGGCAGGCAGGGGCTCCTTAGTTTGGCAGTCATGGTGTTGTGGTGCTCCCTCTCACACCGGGACCCTTCTGCTGGGCCGTGGAGTCCCCAGGGGTGGGGGAGGGCAACAGGGTAAGGATCCCCAAGCCTGGTGTGAGCAGCCCACATCATCCCCTCCTCCCCCCACAACCCCACAGCCTCTGCTCTGGCCATGCCACCCATGGGGGTGGGGGCTGGGAAGCCAGACTCTGTACTCTGCTCTGATCAAGGCCACTGCTGCCTCCCATGAGCCACAGCCAGGGCTCAGGCACTGCTGTGGGGGCAAAGGACAAAGGTATTGTTTTTCCAAATGTTAAAGGGAATACTGTGTCCTGAGTGAAAGACAAAGGGAATGCTAAACATATAAAGCAAAAAGGTATGAATTGCAAGTATAAGGTTGTACATAAAGTATGAAGTAGGTAAGATCAGAACTACATAGAACCTTTTGGAACGAGGCAAGTGCTGGTGAAAGGAGAGGGGAAATGTAACTGAAGCAACAGAGAAGTAAGATGATTTCAGCTGCAGCTAGTCACGCTGCAAGGAGAGCCTAAGGAGTACAGGAGGGGAAAAATCTGGTATGTCCCTTTGAATGAATCCTCCAGCTCTCTGTGGATAATCTTTCACAGACTTTTAAAGCCAGAGAGGACCATCTAATCTGACATAAGGTCTAATTTCTCTCAAAATACCTATAATTTCTGCCTGAGATATAAAATACATCCAGGTCTGGTTTTAAAGGTTTCAATAATCCATTACATCCTTGGTTAGGCTGGTCCAACGGTTAATCACCTTTGGTGTTATAAATGTGTACTTTATTTCTAGTGCAAACTTCTCTAGCTTCATATTCTCGATTTTGGATCTAAATATGTCTCTCTCAACTGCCTTAAAGAGTCCTATATTATTATAAAATGTCCCCCAGGAATGTATAGGTCATGATCAAGTCCTCTCTTACCCTACTCTTCGATAAACTAACTAGAATAGGCTTCCTAACTCTCTCACTATAAGAAAGGTTCTTTCCAATATCCACAGTGAAATGGATATAGTATTCAAATATTGATTTCCCTAATATAGTATTATATTTAATATTACTTGATATATGCCTACATATAAATATATTTATATGTATACTAGATAGATAGATAGATCTATCTATATATATATGGGAGATGGTGTTCTATTGGCTATTCACAACCCTCCCCTTCCCCCAGCAGAACTGGTCAAAACTTGGAATTTCTAGTTTGTGGGAAACTTTAACATATAAAAATGTATTTCTGTTCCAATTCAAAATGAAAACAAATATGTTTGACATTTTCTTTTAAATAACTTGAACAATTTACTACTTCAGAAAAAAACTGTCTCAGAATGTAATCATTTCAACATTTCATTACAGAGTTTTATTTTAAGGCTATTTTATTACTTTTGCATTATTCCACAATAAACATTATAGTATTGAAATGTGAAGTGTAAAAATTGCAGCTCCTTCATAATATGTGAGAAGCAGCAGTGCATCAAATACGTACTGCTAATATTGCCACGTGTAAGATGACACTAGAAACAGTCTATTTTATTTTATTTTATTTTTACAACAACTAATGGCAGCAGCTGTTTAGAGTTGACTGAAACATCTTCAATTCTTTTCTAGATCAAACTGCGTCCTGTATGTAGTGTAATAAATAGTTTGATACTCTGACACCAGGTGGCATATGGATGTTTTAAAAAGAAAAGATGTGCAGTCCAGCCTGCTTACGATATTTCCTTTGGGAGCTTGGGTTTATCAGTTCAAGTTACACTCCTCTGAGAAGCAAATCTTAATTCCCTAAATGTATATCTCTAGGTAAACTCACTGAATTTCTTTGAGTAGTTTTCCAGAGTTTCTTCCATGTGGAGGTATGGTTTGGTTCTACATGCAGTCTCAGCAGTATCAAGTAAGGAGGTTTACTTGTTGCATCACATAGCCATGCCTAAAATAACATTTTAGGTTATTTCAAACTTCTCAGCAGAGTAACAGTTTTGTGCAGAGCCTCTAGTCTTCTTCACTGATGCAATGGTTGGCAAACTGAATGTCGTCTGTCAGTAATGAATCTATCAATAACCCCTCTTGAACATCCCCAAAACTGTAGTCAAACTCCATGGGAAAAGGTCTAAAATTGTGTAGATGCTGCACTGGAACTCCCTTCTGCTTCCCAAAAGAATTAGCATTGCCAGCTGATTGAAGAAGAAAAGCCATTAGGCTGCTATAACTCATACTGGGAAGCAGACCAGCAAAAAAAACAACATACATACAATTAATTGGTTGAGCACAAAGACACCTTGACTTAAAGGTTTCCTTTGTATTGCCCAGGGTCTATTCATTGTCAGTTACAACAGTATGAATGCCTGAGGATTAAATCAACTTTACAATCAAATGATTTTGATTTCATACACAAATAAAATGGGATGATATTGTATTTTAATCAATTTATACCGAAAGTGACTTGTAGAGTAGTAAATGACTTGTGTATCTACAGCTAAGACTTCAGTCTCCAGAGTGGCTTAATGTTATAACATTTATGTATCAAATATATTTATTTGATTTACGGTCTGATGCCTGGAAACACTCCAAAAGAATTAGAGTAAATTACAATATTAATTGTACTTGTATAACTGTGTTCATGATACAGATGCTACAGAGTAAAATATATATGTTTGACTTAGATTGTGTATTTAATAGTATGCTGGATTTCATGTCCATTGTGCTGTGCCATCCATATGAATCTCAGGCACAAACAAAATTGGGATGGTTATTTTAATCTAATAAATGGGGAGAGTAAATAGTAAATATATGGAAGTCTCTTGCATCCCCCTTATTTTCCAAGAACACAAGACTTCTGAGAGCAGGATGCTTCTCTCTCATTTTCAGATCAGCCACTCCTGTGTTAGATGAGCTGTTTCCATTTATTTCGATTTATTCTTGCCTTTCCTGACCTATTCCCACCCCAAAACCTTTTCATTGCCAAATTTTGTGGAGAATAAGCAAACAAAAGAGAGAGAAACAAAAAAAAAAAAGATCACATTGCACTAGCCCTGGGTGCCAGATGTCAGTCTCAGCTCTAAGCTGCGCCAGTATCCTGAAAAAACAGTTAGCATATTGTAATATATGAGGTGAGAAATTAAGCCAGGGACCTCAGATGAACCTGAGGAAAAAATGTTTCTGCTGTGACAAGTGCTGATTGTCTTTTAAGTATTGCCCACAATATCAAAAGCCACGTTAATGGGATAACAGAGGTACTGACAATAGTCCTTGTATTTGCAACTAAAAGAACTGCACTCAATTTTTTCCCCCAAATCTGCCTTGTAATATTTTGTTACAATAAGTATGTTTCATTGCATCATTTACCTGCAAAATGACATTAAACTGAGGTTTTCTACAACTATAAGGAGCCTTGGATACTGAGTGGCTGACATTCTTAGTGCTTAGAGAAGGAAACATGTCCCATATTGTTGTGCCTTACAGGTGCACCTGGGCAAATCCTGCCAACATGTGTTTGTGAAAATTTGTTTGAATTCAGGCCATAGCTGCTTCATCAGGATTTTGTTCCTTGTTTGTTCACTCCCCATGAACCTTCCAAGTGAAGTTTGTTTGCAAGGAAGTTTGTGGAAAAACGTCATAATTATGTATTTGCAGAAGTGTGTGCCAGAGGTATGGCCACCAGGATGAAAACTTTTTGTGGGTTTGCGAGACTTCCAGAATGTATCTCTTTTTGGAAATTTAGTTTTAAACTATAATAAATAGGGGTGTATGAACCAACCTGTATTTGATTCGGATTCGGCCCAAATCAGGGACAGTGATTTGATTTGTTGATTCAGATCGCTGTCCCCAATTCGATTCGGCTGAATCCAGATCTGAAGATTTGATAAGCGATTCGTACATAGAGACAGCTTTAAATGTTTTTTCTACCTACCTTGAGGTACCAGGCATGGCTCGTGAGCACTGCAATGCTAGGATGGATGGAGCATGCCACAGGAGTGCAGGGGGGGCCTGTGTGCTCGGCAGTGAACCCAGAAGTGGACCAGAATTACTTCCAGTCCACTTCTGGGTCCACCAGGGAGCATGCAGGGCCCCCCACACATGCCTTCCTGGCTTGGCAATCAGCTGCAGAAGGACCCAGGCTGCCCCCTCAGACCCAGGAGGCACCAGTTGCCAAGCTGGGGGAGTGCGGGGGGGGGGGGGGGAGGGGGGTCCCCCCGGGGCGCTCAGCGTGTTCCCCAGTGGACCCGGAAGTGGACCAGAAGTGCTTCTGATCCACTTCCAGGTCTGCTGCTGGGGTGCCCCCCACAGCATTCATGAGCTGCCTAGTACCTAGAAGTTTGTAGAAAAAACATTTAAAGCTGTGTGTATATCCAAATCTCCGAATCTTTCTGAATCTCTCTGAATAGATTCAGAGGGTTCTGATTTGATTCTGAGAGATTAAAGGGTCTCCTGATTTTGATTAAGATTTGGAGTTTCAGCCACTGAACTGGGCCAAATCTCTGCCAGATTGAATCACGGACTGAAGCTTGACACGGCCCTAATAAAAAGTATAATAAAGCAAGAACACAGCCTCTGTAGATAAATATCTGGGGTAAGAAATTTCACCCTAATGAACTGAGACCCTGTAGTAATCACAGACTGACTTAGGGTCTTTCTGGGTATGTCTATACCACTGCCAGACCATGGTCAAGACTACAGCCATGTATGCTAAACTGAGAAATGGATAGAATATTGCTATCTTAGAAAGTTGCTGTGCATGTCCCTAAATGTGTGCCCAAAAAGAGAGAGCTTACCCGTATGCCTCCAGAGCTCTTCCAAGGCATATGCATGACATCCATTTCTGGGTTTACCATGTGTAAAGCAGCTTGCATGCTTCCCTGCAGTACTTGCATGCACTACTCCCTAGGACGGTCTGAAGGTAGTGTACACATATACCTTATCATTCTAGGAAAACAGTTACTTTCCCAGCATACAGCCCTATTACCCTGCATTTGTTCTGGGACACAGGTTTTCTTCTAAATGGTTACAATTATTGCCAGCAAATAAACTCCAGTGTAGTTTGCACAGGAGTTTATTGCTCCCAGGTGTGCCTGAGGCTGCAAGATGGCACAGCAGTCCCAGCTGGCTGGGGGTCCTGGAGGTCAGCCTGCAAGCCTAGGACTGCTCCTTCCCAGCTCAACATGCTGTGGAGTGACTGGCTAGAGCATGAGGGTGCTTCAGTCACAGCATGCAGCCTCTGCACTGACAGTACCCTTGTGCCCCAGCCAGTCTGTTAGTGTCTACACATGCATGGCTGAAGAGTAAATAACTCCACCATAGGACAATATTTGTTTTTACAAACATTATCCTATGATGGAGTTAATTAATTTATTCTAGCCTAATAGCACCATACATGTAGGTGGTGATGGTTTACTGTAGAGCTAATTAGGCAACTCTACAGTAAACGTCTCATGTAGACGCACCCAGTATGCCAACATAATGTAAAAAGGTGGGAATGTGAGAATACAGTTTAATTTTAGTGACTTTAATTGGTGAACATGTTATGTGTATATTTGATGTATGGGTGCATTTAGAAATATGCAGAATTCAATTTCTATATCATGATTATTTTCTGTTTTCCAAAGACAGTTTTAACCAACCAGTCTTCCCTTCCTCAGGTAAAAACTGTGTGTTATTAAGTTTTGAGCACAATGCCTCTAAATTTTACAGAAAATCAAGACACATTTTCATAGATTTTAGGGTCACCGGGAACCATTATGATGATCTATAGGTCTGTGCAAAGCTTTAGTTGCCGATTCAATTCAGAGGAGATTTGGCCTGATTTGGAGGCCAAATCTCTGATTCTGAATCAAATCGGGAGACAAATTAAAAGGTCTGAATCAATGCAAAGCCTCCAAATTGATTCAGAAAAGATTTGGGCAGTCCCCTGGGGGGATCCCCACCAGGCCCCATCCCCTGCCTGCTCCTCCAGCCCCCCTGAGTGCCCCCTGACCCCTGCCTGCTCTCCTAGCCCCATCAATGGCTGCCCCGCTCGGCCCTAGAGTCCTGGCACTTTAAAAAAGAAGAGAAAGCCCTGCACTCACCAGCTGCCTTTGGGGCCTCTGTAGGCTCATGACAGAGCCCCCCCATGCAGTGCAGGGCAGTGGGGATTGCCCCCACTCCCACTTGGCAGGAGCTAGAGAGTGTGGGGCTTTTTTTTTTTTTTTTAAGTGCTGGGACACTGGGGCGGGGCAGGACAGCCATTGACAGGGCTGGGAGAGTGTGTGGGGGATAGGGCCTGTCCGATTCAGAGATTCAGCTGATTTGGCGGTGGCCAAATCTCTAAATCATATTGGGACAGTGTTTTGAATCACCAAATCAAATCACTGTTCCCGAATCAGCCGAATCTGAATCCGAAGTGAATACTAGCCACTTTGCATAGGCCTAATGATCTAGTCTGTCATCCTTCATAACGCCAACCTTCAGGCCTCACTCAGTAATTTGTGTATCAAGCTTCTTTTGAGCTATAATATTGATTGATTGATTGATTGATTGATTGAAAGACACCCAGTGGCTAAGAATCTAACATAGTCCTAGGAAAGTTTTCCAGTGGTTAATAGCACTCATATTAAACATGTGCTTTCCTTCCAGTCTGAATTTGCTAGGTTCAGTTTCCAATATCAATTTATGTTAAAATGAATCTCCATATGAAAGTACCTGGTGCTGTAGTTTGTTAGAACCTAAATCATGCCCATGATAAGAAGGCACTGTCTACCAGTTATCAGAGACCATTTTCCCCTTACTGTGATTCAGGGTCCTACCTCATTGTATCTGCTTATTTCCTGAGGAAAACTATATATATTCTATACATAGCTGATCAACTAGGTGAAAGATACCTACAAGGATGACATTTTTTTTCTCTTTTCCATATAAGTTCACATAATACCAAAGTCCTTTAATGGCAACCTCTTTTGTCCCTGTTTGGTATGCAATGCTAATAATGTATAGTTTCTGAAAATATGTCTTTGTAAGGTAAATGCTTTGATAGTGCTACTCCTATAAATCAACCTTCCATGCCAAAGAATCAAAATAACCCTGTTTAATGCCAGAGAATGCAGACTACATTCTGGCAGCCAGCATTACCTACTTTTCAGCTTTGAAGAAGAAATAAACAATACATTATGCAGATTAACAGCTTTCCCAAAGGTCATGCCATCCATTAACATATCTTTGACTGGGTAATTTTTTCAGCAGATCATGAACAAATGCACATGAGTCAAAAGGCAATAAACACCAAGACACTTTTAGATGTTAAAATAAAAAACTGTTTAGGCTTTTGTAGCATTGAAAACTCAAATCCTGAAACCCATTTCTAGGCATGAAAATGTACTACCACCTAATGTACTAATAAGTTACATCATTTTTTTTTTTTTACTTAAATGTTCGTCTTTTTACTTCTCCTGTACGTCCCTAAAATTCCAAAGATGCTAGGCTAAGTCCACTACACACGTTCTAAGACAATTTATGTTTGCTGTTTGAGATTATCTATAGTACTGTGGCTTATGATCTTGTTCTTTGAGCAAACTAACAGGGCCAATATTTTGATGAGAAGCTCTGAGAAAAATTCAGAAGAGGAGGATGAATGATTCTGTGTCAAAGGTACCAGACAGGTGGACATAAAGACTACAAGGCATGCACCCAGCGGATCCCAAACCTTACACGGGGTCCCTGGAACATAACCCAATGAAGGAAGAGTCCAGCATGGGTTCTGTACCAGATGCATCATGCCTTGCTTTCAAGTTAGGGGCAAAGATTCCATATGAATCTGCTGTCACGTGGTTATCTCAAACAACTCTTGTATTCTGTGTCTGCTCAAAAAAATTATATTTAACCCATTTTGTGTGTCTAAAATCTCTGAACTTATTTCAAATTACTATGATCTGCTATCTTAAACCCTCTATTGTTGCCGTAAGCAGCTGATGTTTTCTCCCATAATTCAAATCATCCTCTGTACAGATTGTTACATGTGCTTAATGAAAGGTACAAATTAAAAGTATATTATGAGTGCTGTTACAAGGCTAGTCTGTAACATAGAATCACAGAAAATTAGGGTTGGACAGGACCTCAGGAGGTCATCTAGTCCAACCCCTTGCCGGGTCTTAAAAACCTCCAAGGATGGAGATTCCACCAGCTCTCTGGGTAACCTGTTCCAATGTTTTAATTCTTCCTAATATCTAAATTAAACTTCACTTGCTGCAACTTGAAACCGTTGCTCCTTGTTCTATCATCTGCCATTACTGAGAACAGTCTAGCACCATCCTCTTTCGAACCCCACTTCAGGTAGTTGAAGGCTGCTATTAAATCCCCCCTCAGTCTTCTCTTTTATAGACTAAATAAGACCAGTTCCCTCAGTCTTTCCTCACAGGTCATGTCCTCCTGCCCCCTCAACATTTTTGTTGCACTTCGCTGGGCTCTCTCCAATTTATCCACATCCTTTCTGTAGTGGGGGGGCACAAAACTGAACACAGTACTCCAGATGTGGCCTCACCAGTGCTCAGTAGAGGGGAATAATTACCACCCTTTGTTGGCACTGGATTTGGACCCAACTCCTTTGTTTCAGGTGAGCACTGCCCTCAGACTGACCACAACACCTGCCAGTTGATAATAGGCCAAATTATTGATACAGAGTGATAACAAAAAAATCAACAATACAAATGATCAAACAATTCTATATCTACCAATCCTATGGCTATCGTCAAAGTACATCTGGGCACTCTGAGGCTCTTTCTCTTAGGTGTCAGCAGTCTGGAGGTGGGAAGCTATGTGCCCACAGCCCCCCTCCAGTGGAGTGCCTGAGGTGGGCTGCTAGTATGCCCTCAGTCCATGGTGGCCACGGGGACCCTTCCTTGGGGACAGGGATGGGAACCCTTCTCAGGGACGAGATTGAGGGATGGGAGGGAAAAGACAAAGGGACAGGGAGGGACACTGTTACACTCAAGTCTCTGCTTTTGCATTTTCCTCCCCCCTTGATGACTCCTGATGACTCTTCATTTGTGGCTATCTCTGATTGGTTGTCTCTATGTGGTCACATGTCCACGTCACCTTCCGGGCCTCCTCCTAATTTGGTCTCTTCCCCCAAAACCAGGACTCAGGCTCCCCTGCTGTTCTGGGGCCTTGTAGCAAGTGTCACTTATCTCATGTTATGGGACAATATAGTACATACTTCCTCAGTTCTCAGGATATGTGTCCTTGTTTTATTAGACAACCTGTCTGCTTTGAAGGCTGTGATCTCATGTTATGGCATGCCTCCCTCAATTCTCAGGGTGTGTCCATCCTTTGGCCTTTTTGTGCTAGACAGCCTGTCTGTTTTCAGGGCCATGAGAAACTGTGTGTCTGTGTCCCAAGCTCTTTAGAAATTCATTTAACCCCTGATGCCCATCTTGAACCCTTATAATGCATATCTCTATACCTATAAGCTAATTCTGAAAAGAAACAGACCTTTAAATCCCATTTCCAAGCCAACATATTCCCCTCCTTAAAGGTATGACACCTTCACA
This sequence comes from Alligator sinensis, assembly GCF_000455745.1. Classification (NCBI taxonomy): domain Eukaryota; kingdom Metazoa; phylum Chordata; order Crocodylia; family Alligatoridae; genus Alligator; species Alligator sinensis. The sequence goes on from NW_005841917.1 coordinate 1,496,371, forward strand.
CTACACTGGAGCATAATCACTGGCATTGTCTGAAATGTTCATGACATTTGTGGGGAAGACCTCCACCAGTCATCCTGGGAAAAGTATGACGGCATTCGTGGTCACGGGCTCCAGTGGGCTGGACACTGTAATGAACCCTTAACTATTGTTCAAATGTCACCCATAAACCCTCTAACTCAGTCTTTTACCTCAGCATTCCCTAGCCCAGCAACTAGGTTTTATCCAATTAGGTTTAAGTAGGCCTCCCATACTGGGACTAGGGAATGTACAGCCAGAGATGCTTACCAAACCTTTTACTCAGCATTTCAGGTAGCATGTTGCTCTGCAGTTAGTGTCTTATCAGATTGTCAGGATGGCTATTCAGATCAGAAAAACATTTTATGGTCAGAATCTCTGGAGACCAAACACGTCCTTGGCAATTTTACCCCTCCTGTATACTGGGCAATGCTTTCTTGTTGTATCCACTGGATGCTTGGTGCCATTGTAGTACTACCAGTGTCCCTCCATCCTGTAAATGGCTGGAGAAATGCTAAGGGTTAGGACTTTCCCAACCCACCATGGAAACCAGGCATGCTGTCTGTACAAGAAGGACCTGGTCTTCCTGAGGATGCCATCATTTTGTAATGTGTTCCCAATTTCTGCACAAAATCTGGAAATTAATAAAATTATGTTACATTACTACTTCTACAGTACAAGCTAAAATACATATTTAGCACAAATGAAACAAAAACAAAAAACAAACAAAAAGGATGACAATAAAACAAACGATCAATTTATCCTTTTCAATCTTTGGCACGGCTGAACTCCGCGAGGCCTTCCAGTTCTTCCAATCCACTCTCTATGCTTCTATCATGGTCATACGTCTACGTTTACACAGCCTGTCTGTTTCAGCATTCTCACTCTGCTTCTCCACCACAGTTGACTTTTTCTCCATATACAGTCCTGCCTTAAGCACTACTTAGCAAAATATCATCTACTCAGATCATTCAAATTTCTGCTCAACCTTAAGTTTGGTTTTGTTTGGGCAGAAATAAGAGTTTAAGGGTTTCTTAAAGGCAGCAGTTAACCATGTTTAACTTAACCTATAACAAACTCTCCATCTTAGCTTCACTCATCCTAGCAACAGAGCCTAAAATGGTGACATCTAAGAACAATCAATTAAGACAGAAAACAAATAAATAATTTAAAAACTTGCCAGTGTTAAAACCTTAACATTTAAAGTTTTACAGTATCTGTTGGGATAATTTCCCATCACCAACATAAACAACTTTACTTCCATTCACACCTTTTCTTGAGTATTTCATTCCATTTGGTTGTATTTCAAACATCAAGAAGGGGCTTTCTGTAATGTCCCTTTAAAGCAGTAATTCTCAACCAGTGTGCTACAGCACTCTGGGGTGCCTAGAGATATTCCCAAGGGTGCCACAGGGTGCCACACAATGTTAGCAAGCACTGTTGGTTTACAAACATGATTCACAAGATAAACCCAGAGAGTTCAAGGAGAAATCCATAGTTGTAGTCTTTCTGAGTTGTTCTTTGCAACAGGAAAATGTTTCTATTATTTTTCTGTAGGAATAAAAAGAGTGAAAACTAAGACCTGGTATTTTCCAAGGGGTGCCTTGAGTCTATCCAGGGTGCCTCAAGTCTGAAAGGGTTGAGAACCATTGCTTTAAAGAGAGTGTACTTGTTTATGTCAAATTTTCTAGTTGAGACAGACTCTGCCCACAAGGAATTCACTCCAGGATAATTTTTTTTGCCGGCTCAGTTCCACTGTTACATTCTCAGTTGCAAACAGGAGGGCAATGCAATTGTGTGCTATGAACTTAGATGATCCCTAGGGATAACTTTGGGTTCAGTCCTGGGTCTCAGGACTTCGTCATTTATTCAGGTCATGACTGTATAGATTCCCTCCCAAAACGTATACAGTTAAAGGCTTGTAACTTTTTTCCCCTAGGGATTAGAATAATACCAGTTCTCCTCTTCTAAAAGTCTGTGCAAAAAATGATATATTACCTGGCTTTTCATTTTACCAAGGGTTAGCTTTACATTTTCACTAGCAAAGTGATGACTTTTTTCAATTTTGGATTAGAAGGCAACTACATTACCTAAATGGTCCCTGTCCCTTTGTTCTTCTTCAGGAATACTATACAAGAGTGTGGTTGGGATTTTAGCTCAAACCAGACAGGATAAGTTCTGGCTATGCCTTCTACTCTTAATGAACATTATCAAGCTATCAAGACAATCAGATAAGCTGATGCAAAGTCCTTTGGGAGCTGTTTTAAAACAATAAACTGCTACACCCCCAAAGACCTATACAACCTGTCCACATTCCTATCAGATTATGGTTGTACTCAACTTGTGTCTATTTCCTGGCTTCCAAGAATCTTATAAACCTGATGAAACATGTTGGCTTGGACATTTCTCCCTTCTCTATTTATAACTCACTCAGAACCCCAAATTGATAAAATAATCCATAGCTGCAAGCCAGTATTTATTCCTAGACTGTCTGATCACCAAAAAACCACTTGCTTCTCATTTATTTCCTAAACCATCATGGCTATAACAACACAGCCATCTCTTCCTCAGGATGCTCAGCTCCCTCAATTCCCTTACTTTAGGCCATATTTGTAATTAGTCTCTCAACAAGGTCTTTTAGACAAGACAGCAGCATTGCCATGCTTGTGCCCTGGCCTGTGTGGCGTTAAAATTACAGCACTGAAGTTTTTTCCAACACGTGGCATATCAGGATGCCTGAATCTAAAAAACTTAGACTATAGTTTCCTTCAGTACAAATAGTGATGAAAACTTAGAGATCTAATGACAACTTAAAGTGCCATATATTTTATTGTATTAAGCTACTGCCCATGCAAGCCCTTTGTCTTCTTGGTTAGGGACAGACATTACACATAAGCCAGTTTAAGTGATGAGAAACTGGTTTAAACCTGTAATAGAACAGATTTTCAGTGTGCATAAATCAGTTTGAAAATTACTAAAACCAGTTTGAGATAAATCTGGTTGAATGTAGTATCAGATTTAACTGATTTGGGTCAAATGGGTTTATGCAATATCTGTCCCAGACCCCTTGCTGATTTAAGATAAACCAGACTCCTTCAGCATCCCAGCATACTCTCTGGGCTGGGTGGGACTCTCTGCTCCACAGCAGGGCTGGCCCCTCCCCTCTGCTCCCTGGCTGTAACTCTGGCAGAGACCACATACTGGCTCTGGTCCATGCTGTGACAAAGGCAGAATCAATAGGTAGCTGGTAATGTCCCTCTGTTGTTTTCTTAATGGGGCGATAAATACTGATTTAGGGGTATTAAACACTGTTATCAATCCCCTGCTGAGCTAATCAGCGTCCTTTGGAGGGTCTGACCATGCCCCCCGTCAGCTCTGCTGTGGAAAGAAAGGGACAGCTGCTCTAGCACGCCCTGGCTTCTAGCCTGAGCCACTGCAGTCATGTGCCTGCATTTCTGGAATGAAAAGGGAATGTCTATCCAACTCCAAATTGGTTCAAGCTTCACAGGTTAGACCAACCCTGCAAAGATTGAATTAATTCAGGCTCAGGCTTCTTGAATGTCTGTCCCTAGCCTTTGTGTCAAAAATGCAAGCAAACTATAACCAGTACCCTCTGCTTCTAATATGAAAGCAGTTTTAAAATGGGCAGGCCAAGATAGGAGCAGTCACGAAAACCCTTTTCAATTCTGAAAATATTAAATTTCTCTTTGTGGGCTACTGAGATTATTTCCATTTTTTACTCAACCAATGCAGTGATTTTGCAATACTGGAAAACCCACAAATACTTTTTTGTAATGCAATGAAGCCACATTAAACTGCCCACAGAGCAGTATCTGGGAGACCCAATTTCCTTCTGACAGTGGAAATTTTCTCCCCCCTCTTCCCTCCATTTACTGGGTGCCCAAGGTAAAATATCTCCTTGTGAAACAACTCACAATGCTTTGAGCTCAATTTAAGACTGAGCACGTACAGTTCATCCACGACCATATAAGAATTTAACTTTTTTTTCCTAAAAGTTGTATCTTGTAAGTATAACAAGCAGGCCTACAGGGACATGCCATGAAATACCCTCTCCATTTCCCTCTCAAGTAGTTAATAAGTCTCAAAGTCCTTGTTTCAAATTGCTAGAGGCTTTTTCCTGCTAAGAAAATAATTTGCCGCTCCTCCTTCCCAACCTTTTCTCACAAGTCATGATGTCAAGACCTGTAATAATTATTTTTGACTCTCCTTTAGACTCTTTCCAATTTGTCTGCGTCATTCTTGAAGTGTAGTACACAAAAGTGAACACAGTATTCTAAGGGAAGCCTCATTAGTGCTGAATAGAGTGGAAAAATCACTTCCAATGACTTGCATATGATACTCCTATTGCTATATCTCAGTATGCTTTTAGCTTTCCACTTGCCAGTGCTCTTTTTTGAAAAGTAGAATGGAAAATCTGCTACAGCAGCCAAATAATTACTTATTGGTGGTAACAGATAATATGATAAAGTGACTCTATTTAGTTTTTCATGGTCCACACATGACTCTGGTGATACCATCTTTTTCTTGATTAATAATGGGGCTGTATGGATGGGCTCAAAGATAAATTATGCCTTTTTGATACATTTCTTCAAGAGAATGAAACATCTCTTCCCTTTTTGCAAGTAATTAGTAGTTAGATGGCTGTTGGATGGGTAGGTTTTCCCATCAACTTTGTGCTGGATCAATGTAGCAGACACATAGGTCTGTTTGACTGGAGCAAATGTGAGTTTGGAAGAGATATTCTCTTAGACCAGGAGTGCCAAAGATCCAGCCTGCAAAACCCTAGCCCACCACCAAGCTATACATTTGGTTGCGGGGTAAGTGGCGTCAGCCACTGCTGCTTGCCCTGCCACTTTTACCACCACCAAATTTATGGGTCCTTGGCCAGCCCATGGGCCAGCTGATACATGGGCCAGAGGTACTCTGGTTCCAGCCCATGGCCTGGCTATGCACTCCAGAATTGGCCTTCAAGGAACCCTGTGATACTCATCCACTCTGCAGGAAGCCCTGCACAACTTATTCAGTCCACAGAGCTGAGTTAGACACCATGTTTTAAACTATTCAGTTGTTCCTTAGTTAAGTGTAAAGCAAGGTGCTCAGTCTTATGGACCCATGATCTAAATGAGTGACACAGAACTGGTCCATGGGCTGTCTCCACCTGGCTCCACATACCCAGATCAGGCTTTGAGCTAGCTCCAGATGCTGGGATCAGGCCCTAGGGCCCTAAGCCACCCCACAGATACCAATGGGCCCTACGGCCCCACACCACCCCTGCCTACTGAGATTGAGCCTTGGGGCCCCATGCCACCCCTACCTGGGCCCTGTGCCACCATGTGTACTCAATACAATTCACAAGGCCATGCTCTCCAGCCCATGAATCCGGTTCTCCATGAATCTGGAAATTTCACATCAGGGCACTGCCATTGCACCATAACCACCAAATGTCCAGACCTGCGGGGAATCCTGCAGGCTGGACAACCCTGAGGGCCAGTTGAATATCCCTGGTGTAAAGCAAGGTATGGGAAAATGTCCAATAGAAAATCTGGGGAGAACACCTTTAATCTCTATCCATCTGTAGTTTAGCTCTGTATCAGTGTTCCCCAGGTCTAACAGTTCATATGCTCATACTTTCCTTTTGTACTATTTGCTGCTTGCCAGAAACATTCAGTAAAATATCTGGACTTCTTTTTTATTCTGATCCAAACGTACTTTGCATACAGGACTATCCAGAGACTGAAGGCCTTAAAATTGGTTTCAGACACTCCCCGTGTTTCCTTTTCTGGAAGGCTACCACAGCCTATAGCTATTGTAATGGTTTTTGTCCTTTGAGGCAAGATTATTTGTTCCTTTCAAATCAGTTACCTATAATTGATTCACCTGAACCACATCTTTCAAGGGAATTTCCACAAGCTGAATTTGAAAGACACTTCCTGGTACTCACTGCATAGTTATTAGCTGTAATGAAATCCAAACTAGTTATTAAATGCACCCACTAGCTTGGCTACTTAGACTTCTTGTTCAAATTCCAAGGTCCATTTTTTAATCCTAATTTTTTATTAGGTGCTCTTGCTCCAGTCACTGTAACTTTTTAGAACCAATTAGCTAGTTCAGTTTTGGATTCCTTTATCTTTAGCCTTTGCAGCATATATAGTTTAATATCCATCATGTTTGAGCCAGTATCAGTCACCCTATGCTAATATGCCAATTATAGCATTTTGTAGAAGTTATTGTGCACTCAATAGCAAGACTTCCACTTTAGGTTTAACTCCTCAGGTCTAAACAAAAACTGTGGTTTTGATTCTTCTACTTCAAGCATTTTCCTTTCAGTATTAGATTCCCTTGTTTCCCAGGCTAGAATATAGGTCTTATATGATCCACTGTTCTGACTCACCTTATATTTGTAACAGTCCTATTTATGGACTGTTTTCCCACTATGCTTATATTTAACTGACACTGCTTTCCTTTATTTTTTATAATGGTCAATTCCTATCATTTTCCAGATGGACTTTATCTCTTCTTTTAATAGTTCAAAACATTCAAATGTGCACATGACAGCTATTTCAGTTCCTATCAAGCACTGATCATCTATGCTCAGTCATTTTCTGACCTAACAGGTAACCCGAGTCCTGACATGACCAGTCTAACCAAATATTTTAGCAAGCAGTATCCTAAACCAAGAGCAAACAAGACTGTGACAAGTGTTTTCCTTCTTCACGATACTTCTGCTACCAAAGAATTGAATGTATCCCTTAATACAGAATTCCTGAAACATGAGTCACAATCTGGACTAGACTCTGACCTTTTACAGACGTCTAGAGAAAATAGCTGCCAAAGCTGAATCACAGAATCATTAGCATAAAGTGGTGTGGGCAAGTAGGGCATGTGCCCTGGGTGCTGCCTTAAGGGAAAACCTCCAGCAGGACAGGATGGTGGGGGATACCTCACCCTGTCTGCCTCACTCTGCCTGCACTTTGCAGCTGCAGGACAGCCACTGCATGCAATGTATATCATACATCCCTGGAAGAAGAGGAGCTGAGTATGTGGGGGCCTGAGGGCCCTGGCTCCCCTTGGGAAGGGACCTGTCACCTGAAATACATAAAACTTTCCACACGTCCATCATTTTAATACCCCCCCCCTCCCCCCCAGCCAACAACAAAAAAGTTGGCACCTATGCCTGGCAGATATGCAGTTAAAGGTATGACAGGATCTGCTATGTGATCCCAGCAATCAAACCTCCTGCCATGACACACATATATGGCAGAAGGTGATATTTTGGGATCCAGCATCAGATTCCAATCAGCAGTCCAATCCTAATTCAGCACCAGATTAGCTATCAGCCAGCAGGGACCACCTGAGCAGCTTCATACCAGCTGATGGTGTGCCAGCCAATGATCAGCTGATCAGGACAGTCCCAGGGTTCAAGCTCCCAGGCCATCCCAATCAGCTGTCAGCAGGTACCACCCTGGGGCTCAACCCCCCCAGGCAGCCCCTGCCAGCTGATTGGAACCACTCTGGGGCTCTGGCCCTAGGGCAGTCACTGCATGGCATTCCACATGTTTGAGTTCTGGCACCATATAGACCGATCACAGCGATAGTACACATTTTTCAAGTAATATCTTTGTGGCTGGTTCATAATTTTATGGCACCATAAATTCTTTAAACCTGTGGCTAGTTGCTATTTCTGGCATGATTAAGGTGCCAGAAAAATAACGTGTACCAGGGGCCATAGAGGGCAAGGCATTCTGGGAATCAGTTTTGTAGAGTGGCAATGGGATTCACTGCTGCCAGGGAGAGCATTGACCACATTTTTTTGCTGCTGAAATCAACATTATTTTTTGCCCCTGGACTTGGTGTTTGAGGGTAAAAAACTGGGGTGAAAGGTTCCCCCCAGCAGCAGCAAACTCCACTGCCACTCTAGAGAACTGTGATTCCTAGAATACCTTGCTTGTTCCTGTACCCTGCAAGCCAGAAGGTAGAAGTGGGGAAAGGTGAGACAGGACTGCCCTGGGTACATTTTTTTCTCCTCACATAATAAACTTTTAAGTTAGTTGATTTAGCCTGGGGTGCCACTGGTAGTATCCTTCAAACATCCACACTTGTCTTCTGCTAATTACCCACAGAATATTGTGTTCCAATCTGATGTGTCCTACATACGCAATCCTACTCAATATCACAATTAATAATATACAGTCATAGTCAATAATACATTTGACTGTGCCCATTAAAAGAGGAACCCACTCCTTTACCATGGCTGCTCCTGGTAAGCAGCACTGCCATGGTGAGGTAGCAACAGTAAAAGTAGAACTGCTAATACATTATATGGTTTTATATGGATCCCTTTAAATTACCTGCACCTCACCTGTCCTTCAGATGACTTTTATGGTCTATGGAATCACACTTGTGAGAGGAATGGTCTTTCTCTATGATAAATGTTCCTTGTGGCCACCTATCCTTTTGGTTTCAACTTGTCATGTTGAGGATGAGCCTTACTGGATAGGTTTTGAATCAGTCAAAGTTTCTGTGTATCCAGTCTTCACAGGTGGGAACAATGTAGAAACCCAAACATGTAGTTGTGGTCAAATATATTAAACCTGATTGCACACATAGTGATGCATGTTGTTGGCATGTACCCTCTATCCAGATCCAGTGATGGTCTAAAGGCACTGAATTGTTGAGCCAGGCAGCAGCAAGATACACTTTTTCTAAAGAAAGAAGAGAAAGACTGTTCAAAAATGTCATGAACCGGTTTTTAATCCTCTTTTCTCTCTTACGTAGAATTCTAGAAAAATAGGGCTGGAAGAGACTTCAAGAGGTCCACTAGTCCAACCCCCGCCTGAAGGTAGGATCATCCCAGTCAAAACCAGATCAGACCAATGTATGTGTAACTTGCATACAAAATCTTGAATATTGGGAATTCCCCTCCAGGTAACTCAAATATTTAACTACCTCATAGTTGCAATGTTCTTACATCCTAAATTTCCCATGTTGCTATTTAAGCCTATTACATCTTGTCCTGTCCCTGTGGACACAACGAACAATTGATCACCATCCTCGTAACAACCTTTTTTGTATTTGAAGGCTATTATCAAATCCCTCCTCTGTCTTCTCTTCTATAGACTAAAGAATTCTAGTTCTTCCAACCTTTTCTCACATCATGTTGTCAGGACCTATAATAATTATTTTGGGGCTCTCCTTTAGACTCTTTCCAATTTGTCTGCATCATTCTTGAATTGCAGTACACAAAACTGAATACAGTATGCCAAATGAGTCCTTCCTAGTGCTGAATACAGTGCGAAGAATCATTTCCCATGACTTGCATCTGACACTCCTATTAATACACCTCAGTATGCCATTAGCTTTCTTTTAAAACAGTATTACATTGTTAACTCATATTCAGCTTGTGATCCAGTATAACTCTCCAACACTCTTCTGCAGTACAACAGCCTAGCTTGCTGTTCCCTGTCTTATATCTGTGCATTTTACTCCTCCTTCCTAAGTGTAGTAATTTGTATTTGTCCTGATTCAATTTCATCTAATTTGTTTCAGGCTATTTTTTTGGAATTTATCAAAATAATTTTGAATCCTTATTCAATCCTCTAGGCTACCACCTCATCTAAATAGGTGTCATCTTTAAATTTAGTAAATTTAATTCCTTAATGCCACCTCCAAGTCATTGAGGAAGATTTTGAACACTACTAGATTCCAGACTGATTCCTGCGGAATCTCGCTTCATATCTACTGCAAGTGGATGCAAACATGGAGCTTTGTTGATGACTACTTTTTAAATAAAAAGTATTAAAAAGGGTTGGCTGCCAGTCCTCAGTATGCTGGTCACTTCCAGTCCAGCAGCCACCCCCCACCCCCCCACACACACACACTCCTGTGGGACACTCCATCCTTCCCACCATCTCAGCATTTATGAGCTGCCTGGTACCTTGAGGTATGTAGAAAAAACAGTTAACGTTGCATCAATGCCCAAATCACCAAATCTTTCCAAATTGATTGAGAGGGTCCGATTTGATTCGGAGAGATTAAAGGGTCTCCTGATTCAATTCAGATTTGGAGATTCGGCCACAGAATCGGGCCGAATCTCCACTGAATTTAATCAGCAACCTAAGCTTTGCATAGCTCTAATAACTAATTTCCTGCAAACATGATTTTAGTTTTTTATGCAATGTTTTAATAAATGTTTCCAAAATCCATCCAAATAACTTTTCAGCCTAAATATTCTTCTATTTTTCTCCATATTGGGCTCTGCTATTGTATACAGATGTCAAGGTAAAGCCACATCAAGAAACTAATTTGTTCTGCTCTATTTTTACTTATTAAAAATGTTATTTATATTTCCCAAAGTGTTCCACAAGATAAAATATAACCAATAAAGTAGTAATACTTCACAAAAGTTTCAGTACTGAATTTTATACAAACCTTGGGAGAGGTGTTATATTCAGCACTGAAGTGATCCCTGAGAGAGGTACTTAGCTCTGAATAGCTACACTTTATTTGAACTACTGTACTGTTTATTTGTAACTACTGTGCCATATCACTGGACCCATAGCAGGTGAATTAAAATGAGAGGTATCCTTTGCAGCATCAAAAGGAGAGATCATTTAGAAAGGACTAAATGTTTTGCAATACTTTTTTCTCAAGTCCACTGAGCATAGATTTTTTTTCTAGAGTACAGATTTTGCTTAGATATGTCAAAGCAAAATATTTAACCATTTATTTTTGGGCACACAGAGTACACTTAAGAGAATTTATACCAAGATTTCAGGTTTGAGTTAGGTTAGGTCAATATATTCCATTTAACTGTAAGACATCATTCCAAGAATAATTTTATATTCTAAGGCCATGTAGACAAAATGAGAGGCATATGTGTACAACACTTTAAAGAGGGCTAAAGGCTTTTACACTGCTTTAATGGTGTCAGTGTTTGCACGCCTTGGTGGCATATTGCACATTAATTCCAGGTGCTGTAGGAAATTTAGGGGCATAATACACCTTAAAGGACTTGGGGCACAGCAAACTAAAACTCCTTCAAGGAGTTTTAGTTTGCTGCCCCTACAGCTGCAGATTGAAACACAGGGCTCTGTGTGGCTCCACAGTTCTGCAGGAAGCCCTGCAGGCAGCTTGACAGCAGCCTAGGAAAGCAGCTTCACCCAAGATAAGCAGGGAGCCTGATCTTTTTTTTTTCCACTCCTGGAGCCTGCCTGCCTGCCTGAGCTAAGCGGGGGCCCAGTGCTTCCCTCCATGGCTGCAGTGCCACCCAGGACTGCCCAAGCCAGGTGTCTGCAGGCAGGTGCCACCTGGGTGGGGGCTGCTGTTGCCACGGGGGGAAGCCCCCCCCAGTTCAGGGACCATTCTGCCCACCGGAGAGGCAAGTAAGCCAGCGGGTTGTGTGCACAACGTGGAAGTTTAATCAGCCCTAAATTGAAGTGGTGTGTTTTTTAAAACCCACCACTTCAATTTAGGGCCCCTGTTTTGTCTACACATGACCTGTAATATCAAGTAGAGTGTTGCATCTAAGACTGAGAATCATTTACTAAAAATACCTCTGGATCTAGAAGCCACATCATAATTTAGTTTTGTTTTAATTTAAAATACAACAGAGCCTGGCATGTAAAGGCTTTCCCCAAACCTGGTGCCCAGCCCCACCAGCTTTCCCTAACCACCCAGCTGACCCAGAGCAAAGCAGGATGAAGCAGTCTGCTGTGTTGCTGTGGCAAGGCTCAAGAGCCTTGCTTCCAAAGTGAAATGTCCCCACCTCACCCTGCATTTCAGCTTACAGAAACCTAATTATGAGGGGTCATGATAATAGTCTTCAAATACTTGAGGGGCTGCCATAAACAGGAAGGGAAACACCTTTTCTCTCTTGCCGTAATGAGCAGGATGCAGACCAACAGCTTAAAGTTGCAGCAAAATAGGTTTAAATTAGATACCAGGAAAATCTTCATTATTAGAACAGTGAGACAGCTGGATAGACTCCCTAGGGAAGTCTCAGGCTCTCCATTGCTAGAAGTGTTCAAGAAGAGGTTAGACAGCCACTGGGCAGGGATGATCTAAGTATAGCTATGCCTATATTATGCATGGTGCTAGGAGGGAATTTTCAGCAGCTTCCAACAGGCACTTGACAGCTTGCTCCCTTCCCAGGCAGGGGAGAGGGCACGTTGTCAATTTATGGGCCCCCAAAAGGGCAGAGGTTGTCCAGGAAGCATCTCTCTAGTATCACCTGGCTGGAGAGCTTGTCTGTGAATTTCTGTAGCCATGGGGCTAGAGAAACATCTGTACAGTCTGTAAGGAACACATTAGAGGTCTTAGCATAAGTTCTTCCATCTTGTATACATCCTCCATTATATATAGGTTGGAACAAACTTTGGGTACCCTTGTAGAAAGACAGGCTTGCAAGGCCATATTCCATTTTGGTGTTGATGTAAACAAGAAAGCATTGACTTCATGTTTGACTATAGTCATACAAACAAAGCGACTGAAACCCATTAGCATAAGAAATAATATTTGTTGTGAAGAATTGAAACCTAACTGATAACATCTGAAGCCAATCTAGATAAGCAGTTCTTAAGTATTTGTCATAAATTCTTCATTTAACTGAGGAGGGGGATCTTCATGATTAGCCCCTTTCATTAACATAGATCCAATGAGGCTGTAGATAGATTCATGTCATTAATACTTGTATATATATGATTGTAAACCTGGAGAAAATGGGGAATCACAGACATGAGCTTTTGGAAGAGCTCAGAGTTCGTAGAGTCCAGCCTACACCCATCCTCTTAGGTGTATATTTTTGTATTTCCATTGCCAGATCTGCATGTTAGTTAAACTTATGTTTAACTTTCCAATAAGTGATTCTTTTAAGAAGAGATAGATGTGCTCTCTCTCTCTCTCTCTATTCCAGGGCCCCATCCAATAAAGTAAGCTCCATTTATCCCAGTTTGGGAATAGAGGGCTTCCCTTCATAGTCCAGCTCCTAAACTATTTTTCTATTGGAAGAAATTTCTTCTAGTACAAATGAATGTCTTCATGCAGCCTGTGTGAGAACACACTATAAGAAACAGCTCAAATGATGTCACTGAGATCAATTTCCACTGGGATCAAGGATGATTTTCCAACCACTAAAAACTGGCATTAGACGCCATGAAGATCTCTACAAGCTTTTGTGATGGGACACCTGCTGCTAGCACTAACTTCAGAGGCATTTTTCAATAGCTCACATGTTTTTAATGTTCTGCATGTGATGCATGAAGTTAGTAATGCTTCCTTATAGTTGTTTGTAATACACTCATGGTATGTCTTAATAGCTACCATTTTTTTGATAGGCTGGATTAGGATGGCACCATGGTCTAATGCCTTAATTCCAGAGATGAAAAACTTGGATGTACGCCATGTAGCAACTGTTGCAGAAGCTCCTGAAATATATTAACCATAAAATGTTTGCTGGTACAGTATATTGTGGATACAGAAGATACTACAAATATTGACAGCTGTTTTAATCACTCTTGTGTGCATCTCTGATGATCTGCTTTAGTTATCAAAAGCCATGCATGCTGTATATGCCCATATTTCTGTTTTGAGCTTGAAAGTCAGTCTGTGAGTATAGTCTACACAGAAAATGGACCAAGGAGCTGCTCAAGAACTTTTACGTGATTTTATTCTTGATACTAGTTTTACCTCGTAAAAGAACATGCCATAGCAACAGCTGTCCCTGGATTAAGTCAAAGGATGGCCGATGGCTTGTTAATTTAAGTACTTATTTTATTTAGATATTTATTTTATTTTACATCTGTTACTACCAGGTGTCCATTTTCCCAGTTTATGTGTAGCATAATGCAAAGGGCAGTGGTAATGCAAAGAGTAGAACTTGTCTAGTTAGACTGCAGAATATTGTCAGAACCTATCAAAGCCTGTGGAATAAATGCTGATAGAATTTAATGACCACGTCCAAACTCACCACTTCTCTTTTCCCAACTTGAAGGTACCACTCTTTGAGCTGCTTCTAAAACTCATGCATAGCTCTGTGAACACAAAATAATTCAAGACTTACTGTTTAATAAAGTCAGTCAGATCATTTTCCTCCAGAGAAGAAGGTTGAGAAAGAACAAAGGTCTGAATTATATTATTTCAGGATGCCTCATGTTAGAAGGAACCCTCAGTTCATGATTAGCCATCTTACAGTTCCCACATCAGTCTATTCAGTGTACCCCTCAAGGAGCATGACTTACTGGTCTTCAAAAAAGTGCTCAAGTGGAACAGCTGAACTTCTATAAAATGTATACCAATCTTGAAATTCATTTATCTTGCCAAACTTCTGAATAAGTATTGTAAAACACAGGAAGATAAAAATCCACCCCACCCCCGCACCCCATCAGTGAGCAATAAGGTGCCCAGAGTCTGTTACAAGCAAAGAGCAAATTCCCAGAAACTTTACTCTGTACTAGTGACCTTTAAAGATGTAACTAGTAAATAGTTTTAATAGAGCAACTCATAGGATAACATCCATAATCCTTTCTTTTAAATGGCATTTAATGGAGACATCATAATAAATTCCCATAAAAGCATCATAAAATTCCCATAATGCAATGCTACTGCATCATCATGGTGTTATTTAAATACCATATTATAAGACACTAAGCAGATTAAATATGACTCAAATTTTTATTAATTGTAAAGACCCCAATCAGGAAAACTATTTACACATATGTTTACTTTTAAACATATTTGCAATTGATTTTTCTTCACACTTTACATATGTGCTCAATTGCTTTCCTTAATGCTGAATTGTGAGACAAAGTAGCAGTTTATTCAGCACTGAAAATCTAGATAAACTTGTTGACTATTTGTTGTTTTTTCATGTGAACAAAGACTTGGGAGATTTATGTTACACATCTTAATTAATTTATTAGAATTAAAATAATTGAATTAGCCACATAAAGTATACATTAACAAGTTTTTCTTTGTTGCAGGGCTGAAGTCATTAAAGTGGAGCAAATTTAGCATATACTATTGTATATTATTTATTTATACTTGCTTACAATTTATGGCATTATAGAACTAGCTAATTTTCAGTTGCTTATTTAAAAAAAACCAGAAGTACAAAAATACCAGACAGTACCAGACACACAAATTATTATTACTGGCATTTGCTTGGCAGTTTTAAATGTAGAAAACTAAAAGTGCAAGGTAAATAAATCAGTTGTGTCCCATGGAAGAGAAAAATGCTTACTAAATACACTATAAAAAAATATACAGTTCAGGTAAGTAAAGTAAGTGCCAAAGTATCATGGGAGTACAACTTAGCAAGCCCTTTACCCTTGTAAAGCTATTGGTCAAAATATACCTAAGCATGTATCATTGGTTACCATACAATGACCCAAAAGTATATATAGCAAAAGCTAACAGATTATGAAATTCATATTTCATATCATGAAAACCTGAATAATTCTTATTTCTTATGTCAGTCAGGTACACTAAAGAGATATTTGGGTTCTTAAAATGACACAGCCTCTTTACAAGAAATATAATACTATGAATGTATTATCCAACTAGTTTAACCTTTTTTTGTTCAGAAAACCCTCATAAAAGGACTCTTTTTTGTTGATGTTTTCTGTTCATAATTGTTCAATGAAAGAAAACAATGACACTACTACCCCTCTGACCCCTCACTACTTTCCCTGCCACAGCATTGAGGGAACAAATTTAAGATGACCCTCCAATTCTTTGATTCGATACATGGAAAATTGTAACAAATTTGCAATTTTCTATGTATAGAATCTAATTATTGGTGGGTTGTCTTAAAGTCAAAATCAATGTGGATTCAGGTAAATATGGTATGCCACTGAAACAGAACTCAGTGGACAATGATTTGGATTTTGGTGATTACATTTTATTTGCAAAAAAAGGACAAATGCCATGGAATGGACAAAAACAAAGGAGAACTTTACTTTGATGTTAAAGGCCAATTTTGGATAAGAACACAGAGTAACAGAGGTCCACAGAGTTAACTATCTGCAATGACTGAAATATGAACTAAGGCAGAGGGCCATATTCCAGGCATGTCTCAAATAATGCCTCCCCCTTTGATCTACCTGTAGAGATGTATCTAAAAGCATGTCTGCTCGCTACTTGAGGAGATGAGAATTGGACTTTTCCCACTATTTGCAGTGGGTAGAAGCCCACTGCACCCCCATGAGCCCAGGGACCCCAGGAGAGACCCCCAGGACCCTGGATGAGTCCCAGCCTGCCTCAGGTAAGCAGGGGCCCATGGAGGGAGGGACCTAGTCAGCTGGAAGCGGGCTGAGTGGGCCGAGGAGGGTCACGTCCCTCCCCAGATCCTACTTTGCCCAGCCTCACCAGGGAGCTGCATGACCACAGCCTCGTGAACAGGCCACGCAAACAGGCATGCTCCTGGGCCCAGTGCATGAGTTTTCATAGATTTCATAGACATCAGGGCTGGAAGGGACCTCGGAAGATCATCGAGTCCAGGCCCCCACCCAAAGGGCAGGAAGTCAGCTGGGGTCATAGGATCCCAGCAAGATAAGCATCCAGTTTCATCTTGAAGGTGTTCAATGAAGGC
>NW_005841917.1:1517334-1527614 GCF_000455745.1 Alligator sinensis
CCTCTCTCTCTCTCCCTGGGGGGCTGGGCCAAGTAGGGGCCTGGGCGGGGCTTGACCCGGCCCGGCTCCACTCAGCCGCCTCCTCCCACACACACACTAAGGGGTTAGCCCCCTCTCTCCACGGGCCCCGCTTACCCTGGCTGTGCTGGAGGTCGGCGGGGGGCTCTGTGGCTGCTGGAGGCTTCTGGGGGGCTTCGAGGGAGCGGGGGCGCAGCGAGCTTTCACCCGCGCGTCTCTCGCCGCTTCCGAGCCTAACGAGTTAGCACGGGAGTTTGCACAAAAGGGCACACGGGAGGGCCCCAGCCCTGCCTGTGAGCTCCTCAAGGTAGGCAGTCCCAGCCGTAGCCAGCCAGTGGCATGACATGGATGGGCACATGCTGTACCCTGAGGGTCCCCTTGGGGCCTGTGGCCCCCCCGCCTGGCACCTTAGAGACTGCCACCCAGATAGAGCCCATGGTTCTGGGCTCCACACAGACAGAACCTCTAGCTGCCTGTCTCTTTTTCAGGCTCTGGGACCCAGGAGCATGGCCGCCTCCCCTTGTGAGGTCTGCTTCCTTTTGGGGTCTCTGGCATGCCAGCTGGAGGAGCTCCAGGCTGCAGTCCAGAGACTGCATGCCATCAGGGACTGTGAGCAGGAGATTGACTCCTACTGCCAGGCCCTTCTCCCCCAGGAGGCAGAGGGTAGATGACGGTCTCCCTCCAGGACAAGGGAGGACTTGGGGACCTCCCATTTTGTCCAGCCCAGGGCTTGGACCAAGGTGGTCAAGAGCCCCAAGGCCCACTGCACCAAGGCCCCTGACCCACTGGAGCTTTGCAACAGGTATGAGCCTCTTGCAGCCCCAGCAGAGCCTGCTAAGTTGCCAGCTCCCACAGACAACATGGGCTTTACTGTAGCTACCACCTCCGCTCTCCCCAAGACAAAATGGAAAGTGTTTGTCATGGGAGACTCCATCCTGAGGGGGACTGAGTGGGTAATCTGCTGCCCCAACCCCTTAGCCTGGGAAGTCTGCTTCCCGGGAGCCTGCATCTGAGACATTATGGAGAAGATCCCTAAACTCCTCCAGCCCACTGACCACTATCCCATGCTCCTTATCCATGTGGGCACCAATGACACAGCTCGGAGCACTCCCAGCCAGGACATGAAGCGCTACAGGGATTTGGGAGCAGGGCTAAAGGGTCTGGGGGCACAGGTGGTGTTTTCTTTGATCCTTCCGGTCTTGGGCTATGGGCTGAGGAGGATCCAGGTAGTGAACCAAAGACTGTGGCGCTGGTGTAATTGAGAAGGCTTTGGCTTCCATGACCATCGTCCACTCTTTGGAGAGAGAGGCAGTGAGTGGCTGGGAAAGGATGGCCTCCACCTCTCTCCACTGGGGAGGAGGCTCTTCTCAGCCAGACTGGCTGACCTGTTCCACCGGGCTTTAAATTAAGCCTGCTGGGGGATGGGGGGACTACCACCACTGCTGGCCAGCTGAGTAACCCTTGCAAAGCCAGCAGGCCAAGGCACTTAAGGGAACCCACCCCTTCCCCAGCCCTGGAAAGAACTGTAGGCAAAGTTATGGCCCCCAAGGGAAGACTTGCATGCCTATATACAAATGCCAGCAGCTTGGGGAATAAACAGGAGGAACTTGTCCTCCTGCTACATGCAAATAACTAAGGTGTCATAGGGATAATGGAGACCTGGTGGGACTCTACCCATGACTGGGCCACAGGTATAGTCAGCTATACCCTGTCCAAGAGGGATTGAGTGGACAAAAGGGGCGGGGGTGTAGCTCTCTATGTCAAGGAAAGTTACGCATCCCAGCAAGCTGACACTGGCACCCATGATGGAGAACTTGAGACCCTCTGGGTTAAAGTCTGTGAGGAACATGGCACAGGGGATACTATGGTGGGAGTCTACTACAGACCCCCTACCCAGGGTCAAGACCTTGACCAGGAGTGTGCCAGGGAATTGGCTGAGGCTGCATGCTCCTGGTGTATGGTTGTCATGGGGGACTTTAACTACCCAGACATCTTGTGGGAAGAACGCTCAGCCAAATCTGTGCAGTTGCAAGGCTTTCTATCATACGTGGATGACCTCTACCTGATGCAGGAAGTCTACAGGCTGACGAGAGGTAAAGCGCTGCTCAACCTGATACTGGCAACTGGGGATGACCTAATCAGCAACCTTACAATCAAAGGGAAGCTGGGTGACAGTGACCACGAGCTGATCACCTTCACCATCCACTGTAAGGCTGGCAAGTCAGGCAGTAATACAGAAGTCCTTGACTTCAGGAAAGCTGACTTTGACAAGTTCAGGAGGCTTGTCAGTGAGGCCGTAAAGGGCCACAACCCAAATGGGAGGGGAGTTCAGGATGCGTGGTTGCTCCTCAAGGGAGCAATCCTGGATGTGCAAGTAAAGTCTATCCCCTCTTGGAGGAAAGGCAGCAAAAGGGCACAGCAGCCCCCTTGGCTCTCCAGGGAACTAGCGGACCTCCTGCATCTTAAAAGGAAGACCTACAATGGATGGAGGACTGGAACCACCACCAAGGAGAAATACTCTGCTCTGGTCCAGACCTGCAAAGAGAGCAAACCAGGAAAGCCAGGGCTGCGATGGAACTCTAGCTAGCTACAAATATTAAGGACAATAAAAAGTCCTTTTTCAGATATGAGGGGAGCTGGAGGAAAAGCAAGGGCAACGTTGGACCCTGCTAAATCAGATGGGACAACTGACAACCGATGGCCAGGAAAAAGCAAACTTGCTAAATGGGTACTTTGCGTCAGTTTTTCTCCAGTCCCATGGGATGCCCCTGCCCACTGTGGAACAGGGATGCCCAGATGAGGGAGATTCCTTACCTGCCATCGAAGCTGATCTCGTGAAGGAATACCTTGACAGGCTACAACCTTCAAGTCAGCCGGCCCTGACGGTTTACACCCAAGGGTACTCAAGGAGCTGGCAAGCATCATAGTTCAGCCCCTGGCACGGATCTTTGAGAACTCCTGGTGCTCTGGTGAAGAGCCCGAAGATTGGAAGAAGGCCAATGTCGTCCCTATCTTCAAGAAAGGGAGGAAAGTAGATCCAGTAAACTACAGGCCCATCAGCCTGACCTCTATCCTGGGGAAGGGTCTTGCAAAAGATATCAAAGAGGCCATCCTTAACAGACTAGCTGACAGCAATATCCTGAGGGATACCCAGTACGGGTTTGTTGCGGGTAGGTCTTGCTTGACCAATCTCATTTCCTTGTATGACCAGGTGACCTATCACCTGGACAAGGGGGAAGAGATTGATGTCATATATCTTGACTTTAAAAAAGCCTTCAATCTTGTATCCCATGATCACCTCTTGGCAAAACTGGCCAACTGTGGCCTTGACCTCACCATGATCTGCTGGCTGGGGAACTGGCTCCATGGTAGGACCCAGAGGGTGGTGGTTGACAGAAGTTAATCGTAGTGGTGTGCTGTGACCAGTGGGGTCCCCCAAGGCTCTGTCCTTGGGCCTATACTTTTTAACATCTTCATCAATGATGTAGACCTTGATGTCAGAAGTGAGCTGGCCAAGTTCGCCGATGACACCAAACTCTGGGGTAAAGCATCCACACCTGAGGACAGGAGGGTGATCCAGGCAGATCTTGACAGGCTCATGAAATGGGCGGATGAGAACCTGATGGTGTTTAACACCAAAAAATGCAAGATACTCCACCTTGGGAGGAAAAACCTGCAGCATGCTTATAGGCTCGGCTGTGCTAGGCAGGTTAGCACTACAGATGAAAGGGATTTGAGGGTCATGATTGACCACAAGATGAACAGGAGCCTTCAATGTGATGCTGCGGCTAGTAAAGCAAGCAAAACGCTGGCTTGCATCCATAGATGCTTCTCAAGCAAATCCCAGGACATCATTCTCCCATTGTACTTGGCCTTAGTGAGGCCACAGCTGGATTACTGCATCCAGTTTTGGGCTCCACAATTCAAAAAGGATGTGGAGAAGCTTGAGAGAGTCCAGAGAAGAGCTACATGCATGATCAGAGGTCAGGAAAACAGACCTTATGATGAGAGGCTGAGAGCTATGGGACTCTTTAGTCTTTAAAAGCGGAGGCTCAGGGGTGATCTGGTGGCCACCTATAAGTTTATCAGGGATGTTCATCAGGATCTGGGGGAACGTCTGTTCACCAGAGTGCCCCAAGGGATGACAAGATCGAACGGTCACAAACTCCGCTTCGACCGATTCAGGCTGGACATAAGGAAGAACTTCTTTACTGTCCAAGCTCCCAAGGCTTGGAATAGACTGCCACCAGAGGTGGTTCAAGCACCCACTTTGAATGCCTTCAAGACACATTTGGATGCTTATCTTGCTGGGATCCTATGATCCCTGCTGACTTCCTGCCCCTGGGGCAGGGGGCTGGACTCAATGATCCTTTGGGGTCCCTTCCAGCCCGAATGTCTATGAAATCATATCACTTTTATATCTTTCACTGGACTCAACATGAAACAATCTGCAGAGGAAAGGAAGCAGAGAATGGGTTGGGTATTAAGAATAGTCATATCATGGACCTAGTGGAAGAGACACATAGTAACCTCACACTCATCTAAGTTCCCTAGAGCTGTGCTATATGTTGTACGTTTTGCATGCAAGTTGACTGCTACCTCCTCTAGGGTTTCCAAAGACATCAATGTCTAGGGACATAATGGAAGAAGGTGCAGTAGGAGCTGCCGCAAATGCAGTGACACAAGGATCAAATCTAAGGGACCCATTCTCTTTCCTGCAATGACTGGGGAGGAACAAAAGAACGGTGTCTCCCTCTAGAATCTTCCATAGGTATTTTTCCATTGAAGGAAATGATATGGACTCTTGTTCTCTTTAGTAATGTTATTTCAAGGTGCTTATAACCCATGTAAGTAAACAGAATTTGGCCACATCAAATGGTCTGTGGTACAGGGAGATAAATATTCTCCATTGAAGATACTTTAACATCTAGATTAACAAAGCATGTGTTACAAAAAGGCTACTGGCTTGGACAATTTTTATTTTAAGTGGCCCTCAGAGGAAAAAATGTGATAAGAGCCTAAGTTCAGATCTCCAATTGCAGACTGTTAAATAAGTCATAAGTGAAATGACTTTGGCATTGTTAATTCCTGAAAACAGATATGTGCTGAACATTCAATATGCCTGACTTCAGCATCTAACTTTTCACTCCATTTCTGTTTTCTGGGAGTCCTTAAATAGAGCAACTTCAACTATAAATTTAAAGATCACTGCCAAGAACTGATTGAAAAAACATGGGGCATGAATAATATTCTGTAGGTATATTTTTAACTGTAGAACTCAGCTTTAAAAGAAATGACTGTTATACCATGGTTTACATTTTAATAAAAAAGACCTTTGAATAGTTTTGAAGACTAAACTCTTTATACTCAGTGAAAATACATTTTCTGCTAGATTATCTCTTATTTTTGTCTTGCTTTTAAGATGTATTTTGGTACATTTCTGAGCCAATGTGGCTAAGCTTTTTTTAACTCAAATTCAAGATAAACCATATACTTTCACTGGAAAAATCATGTTTCCTGCCATGTAGCTTTTCTTTTTAACTTACTGATTTTAAAATTATATTTTGGAGATTTTCACCTTAGTTAATATGTCCTCTTAATCGGTGAGTCAGAATGAGGGATCCTCCTCTGTGTTACTTGTCAAAGGTGGATGCAATACCATTTTGAATTCTGTGATTTAGGATAGGAAACTAGAATTAAGGACTTTAGGATTTTGCCCTCAGATTTTGATTTCCTTTTCCATCAGTTTCTCTTTCCTGCCAATGATCATCATTATTTCAACCCCTTGCATTTGTAAGAGAATATACCATCCTACCTACTGAGTCTAAGTTGGACTTGTCCAAGTTTTGTATCAGTGGAATGTTTCTTTGGGACAGAAGGATAGGCCAATAAATAAAAGATTCATTTGGGAGACTGTAACAGGGAACCCTAGCCCTGTTACTAAGAGACAGGGTGGTCCCTTCAAATCCAGAACCTTCCAGTGACAGACAACTAGTCAAGTAGGGGTTAAGGCTCAAGCCCTGCCAGTCAGTCAGGTGACAGGAAGAGGAAGGCCAGGACCCTACAAATGGGGAGTGGAGAAGGCCAGAGGGGCAGCAGAGAGGGGGACTCCCAATGACCATGGTAGCAGTCTCTTTTGGAAGAATACACCATGCTGTGAGCCAGAAGCATGATCATCTAAAGTAAGCAGACATGTTGCATCTCTTATTTCTTTAATATCATTTTTTCCATAGGCCAGAGAAGCCTATGTTTTGCGTTGGATGTTAATACCCTGGAGGATCAGGCTGAAGCTATTTGGGGAAGGAGGAGGCCTCATTGGGGGCCAGAGAGGGCACATTATTTGGGGGTAAACAGACTGCAGCACCAGAAAGGGTGCAATATTTGGGGGTGAGCAGACCCCAGCACCAGAGAGGGTGCAGTATTCAGGGGTGAGCAGATCCCAGCGCCAGAGGGGGCGCAGTATTCTGGGGTGAGCAGACCTCAGTGCCAGAGAGGGTGCAGGAGCCCAGGTGAGTTTTTGAGAGTTAGAGCCTTGGAGTCAAGCCCTGATTAGTGGGTTTTTGACTGACAGGCCTAGCTAAAGAGAGAAGGGGTAAGCTCACAGTGGCTGAGATCCCAACATAAGGAGAAATTTATAAATACCATCTGTGAGGCTTGGGCTGCAGTGTAGGGGAGGAACAGAGTCACAGATAGCGCCCCTTGGCATCGGGGCAAGAAAATGGGCAGAGTCCTGCCTAATTAAGATAATTAATTAATTAACACCAAGGCATGGCGGGTAAGAAGGTGGGCAGCTGGCCCAGAACTGGTGGGTGGGGCCATCAGTAGATGGACCCCGAGCAGGCCCCCTGTTACAATGGTGCATTGACCAGGAACTTTTCATATGGCAGTATGTATCATAAGACGTTGGTTCACCCATATGAGGGAAAGAACCCTTGGGTCTATAAAGAAGCCAGAGAAACGAGAGCAGACGCTAGCCCCAGACGTGGAACCACAGCAGCAAGTCTTGGATTGGCTTTGCCAAATAATACAAGGCCTACAGGATCAAGCCGCAAGACAACAGGTACTGTTAGCCAACATGACTGGGAGCATCCACCCACGATCAACAACCCAGGTAGGGATGTGTGGCTATGGGGCCAGAGTTGATTCTGAGGTGGGAGACAAGCTGCCCGTGTTGATGGTGGAAGCATGGAGGGAAAAAAGGCATGGGCTATGTTGGATTCAGGCTCATTGCAGACCATGGTGCGGAGCGATGTGTTATCGGCAATAGAGAGGGGCAGTAGCAGACCACGTAATTGTGCAATGCTGGTGCGGGGATCCCATAGAAGTGCACAGAGTGGGGGCCATCCTGCAAGTAGGCGATAGAATCTGCCAGATGCTAGTTGGGGTCACTGAGCACTTACCCTACCCAGTAATACTGAGCTGTGACTGGCCAGAACTGTTGGCAGAGATAGACAGTGTGAGGCAGAAGGAGGGGACTGAGATGAGAGAAAGTTGCTTTTGGAGGCCCTGGGCGGCTAGAAAGACCGAGGCTGGATGGGAAGATGATCCGAGGGCTGAGGGATTCATGGATGACACCGAACACCCTCCTCCTGAAGAAGAAGCTGAACAGGGGGTGGACGTAGCACATTTGTGGGAGGACAAACATTTCCAGTTGGAGCAGAGTTGGGAGGCAGATTTTCAGTATGCTTTGCAGGAACACCTGGCTCAACGAAATGGTGAGGTATTACGACCAGAGCTAATGAAGACAATACTGAGGTTCAAGGTAAGAAATGACCTCATATACCGAATCGAGCAAGGAAAGCCTGAAGGAGGGGACATCATACTGTTGCTCGTCCCTCGGCGATATCGACGGGCTCTATTGAAGGTGGCTTATGAGCTCCCTATGGGTGGACATTTGAGCAGGGGCAAAACAAAAACCCGCATTCGGGCAAGATTTTTTTGGCCAGGACTGTTACGGGAAGTGGCGAGATATTGCGCTTCACATCCTGTGCGCCAAAAAGTGAACCCAAGGCACCCTCCAAAAGCTCCCTTAATTCCAATGTCCTTGGTAGAGTTTCCCCTTGAGTGTGTGGTAGTGGACATCATGGGCCCACTTCCCAGAAGTAGCACTGGAAACCAGCATATTTTAATTTTACTGGATTATGCAACAAGGTACCTGGAGGCTGTGCCAATGCAGACAGTGTCCACTCCAAAGGTGGCAAATGAGCTATTGAAAATATTCTCGCGAGTAGGACTCCCTAGAGAACTGCTGACAGACCAGGGAATGAATTTTATATCACACGGGTTCAAAGGAGTGAGTAAAGCTTTGGGGATTAAATACCTAAAGATGGCAGTGTATCATCCCAAAACAGATGGGGTCATGGAGCAATTTAACCAGACATTGAAGCAGATGTTAAAGAAATTTCTGGTTGAGAGTCCTCAGAATAAAATGATAAAAGGTGGGATAAAATTATACCATTTTTGTTGTTTGCTGTAAGGGAGGCACCCCAGGCCTCAACCGGGTTTTCACCCTTTGAACTATTGTATGGCCAGCAACTAAGGGGAATCCTGGATTTGATTAAAATGAGTTAGGAAGAACAGCATAGTAAAGATCAGAACTTGATCCAATATGTAATACAACTGCGGGAACACCTTGAAGCAGCTCAGAGTGAGGTTTTAGGAAATCTCAGAGAGGCCCAGCAAAGACAAGTGAGGCATTATAACCAAGACATGTGGGAAAGGAAGTTTAACCTGGGGACCACGTGTTGGTTCTATTGCCTGACCATGAGAGTAAGTTACTCACCAGGTGGCAGGGACCCTATGAAATTATATGCCAAATGGGGCCCGTAGACTATGAGGTGTATCAGACAGATAAACAAAAAAAGAAGCAAGTATACCACATCAATATGTTGAAGAAGTGAGAAGAGCGAGAGTGTATGTACCTAGCCCTTCATCCCAAGCAATTAGAATTGGGACCCTCTTTGACAGAGGGAAGTGGACCGGGTGATATAGAACTGGCCCTGAGACTATCTGAAAAGCAAAAAAGACAGGCTGCCAAGATAGTCTGGGAATATGGAGATGTGTTCCAGGAGACTCCTGGGGAAGCTCGGGGTGTGGTATATCAAATAAAAACTCCCCCGGGCCAGGTGATCCATGTAAACTGGAGACTGATTCCACAGTGACTGCAGAGCCAGATAAAAACAGAGATTGAGATGATGCTTGAGAAAGTCGCTGTGGGACTCGCATATGATGCCTGGCAGAGCCCCATCATAGCAGTACCCAAGCCCGATGGGAAAATTTGTCTCTGTATCGATTTCCAGAAGGTAAACACAGTAGCTAAGTTTGATGCCTATCCGATGTCGAGAGTAGATGAACTGGTGGAAAGTATTGGGCAAGCTCGCTACATTTCCACTTTGGACCTGACAAAAGGTTACTGGCAGGTCCTAGTACCACCTGAAGATCAAGAAAAGACAGCGTTTGCCACCCCTTGGTATCTTTTCCAGTTCCAGCGCATGCCGTTTGGATTATATGGAGCCGCAGCTACACTTCAGCATCTAATGGAGAGTTTTGGCTCCTCATGGGGGTTATGCCATGGCTTACATAGACGATATTATTATATACACTGAAGACTGGGCTGAATACCTCACTGCACTGAAAGCAGTAATGCAAGACTTGAGAAGGGCCAGGCTGAGAGCCAGTCTGAAGAAATGTATGGTAGGCCGTTTTTTCGTTCCTACCCCCAGTTATTATAGAAAGTTTGTACCTCACTTCTAAGATTTAGTAGTGCCTTTGACAGAGATGATAAAGGCAGGGGCCCCAACCAAGGTGAGATGGATGCCGGAGGCGGAAAAGGCATTTCGAGCAGTGAAGGACGCGCTATGTTTACAGCCCCTACTATATACACCAGATTTTAATAAACCTTTCCTGATGCAGACTGACACATCAGATGTGGCTATTGGAGTGGTGTTGGTTTAGAGAGGAGAAGAAGAGCGCCCTATAGCCTACATGAGTAGGAAATTACACCCACCAGAACGGAATTATGCCATGATAGAAAAAGAGTGTTTGGCGATTAAGTGGGCGGTGGAAACACTCCACTACTATCTGCTAGGATGGGGGTTAGGGCAGCGGTTTATGCTGATTATGGATCACGCGCCTCTATGCTGGCTACAGAGCATGAAGACGAATGTCACGGCGGGGTCCTCGCGGAGGGCTGTGTGCTCCTTAAGGTCCCTCGCTCCGTGTCAGGCCGGCCCAAGGCACCCTCTAATTCTCGCCCGCCATGT
>NW_005841917.1:1529332-1541715 GCF_000455745.1 Alligator sinensis
CCTGGTCTCAGCCCTGGGCTTTATAAGGGCCAGGCCCTGCCTCCTACAGGCAGCTGCTTCCCCTTAGCTGCCCCGGCAACCCGCAGCTGGGCTTGTTACCCTGGCACCACTCAGCTGGGCTCGTTATGACCTGCCAGGGCTCTGTCTCTCTCCCTGGCAGTTTCTCCCCTCTAGGAGCAGAGCACCGAGGTGCTCTGCGATAACGAATAACGCTAGACTGATGAGATGGGCCCTTAGTCTGCAACCATATTGTTTTAAGGTACAGCATCAGCCAGGAACTATAAGTGCCAATTTCTTCTCAAGACAATACAAGGAAGAAGAGGTACCAGGGGAAAAAGAAGGACCCCGGACAAAAGAGAAGAGAGGGGGGTGTGTAACAAGGAACCCTAGCCCTGTTACTTAGAGACAGGGAGGTCCCTTCAAATCCAGAACCTTCCAGTCACGGCCAGCCGGTCAAGTAGGGGTTAAGGCTCAAGCCCTGCCAGCCATTCAGGTGACAGGAGGAGGACAGCCAGGATCCTACAAATGGTGAGTAGAGAAGGCCAGAGGGGCAGCAGAGAGGGGGACTCCCAATGACCATGGTGCTGTGGCTGCAGTCTCTTCTGGAAGAATACGCCACACTGTGAGCCAGCATGATCATCTAAAGTAAGCAGGCATGGTGCCTCTTTTATTTCTTTATTATCATTTTTCAATTATATGGCCAGAGAAGCCTATGTTTTGCATTGGATGCTAATACCCCTGGGGATTGGGCTGAGGCTATTTGGGGAAGGAGGAGGCCTCATTGGGGGGGCCCACTTCAGTGTAGGGACCCCAGTGCCAGAGAGGACACAGTATTCAGGGGTGAACAGACCCCAGTGCCAGAGAGGGCACAGTATTCGGGGGTTAGTGGACCCTAGCACCAGAGAGGGCGCAGGAGCCCGAGTGAGTTTTTGAGAGCTAGAGCCTTGGGGTCAAGCCCTGATTAATGGGTTTTTGACTGACAGGCCTAGCTAGAGGGAGAAAGGGTAAGCCCACAGGCCCCCTGTTACAGAGACCTTCACTTAAGATGACAATCTGAGTAACCTACAGCAGGGGTGAGTGGATCCACGAGGGGATCAACTCCCCTCCCCCTTCATTGTCAAGACTCCAGTGTTAGCTGCAAGATACAGGCACAGTGAGCTCTTCACTGCCATTGCAATCCTCCTGTGCATTGTTCTTGGATCTGCTCTTGATCTTAGGCACGTCACTTCTCTTTTTTGTTTCCCATTCATAAAAGAGGTGTGGTAGTACTTCCCAATGTAGTTTTATAAGGAGAAATACATTAAAATGGAAAGGGG
Source organism: Alligator sinensis (assembly GCF_000455745.1). NCBI lineage: Eukaryota > Metazoa > Chordata > Crocodylia > Alligatoridae > Alligator > Alligator sinensis. The sequence continues at coordinate 1,530,649 of NW_005841917.1, forward strand.
CTCATATATTGTGGAGCCATGTAAGTACTTGAGGTAGACGGATGCTTTCCAATCCTTCTTCATACTGTGCTATAAGTAGGTACCAATAGCTAATCAGCAAGCTGTCATCGAGCCAGTGAGAGCAGACAGGCCAAACTGCGAATTCCCTGGCTCAGGGATGTCTATCACTATTTTTGAATGGTGGGTAAAATGCTCCAGACAAGATGAAACCATCCACCACCAGCAGCAGTTTTTACAAAGATGGCACAGAATCAACCAATCAGGTGAAGATATTTTTCCTGGCAGCAGTCTGTTCTAGACACAATACTGACCACACTTCATGTGTCTCATTTACAAGAGGGGAAAACAGGCAAGATGTTCTTTCTATCTACAGCTCACCAGAACTGCAGGTAGTTGCTCCAAGTTGAACTGTGCTCACTGGCTCATCTCTGGCTTCCCTTCAATTAATCCCTTTCCCTTATCAAACTTGTTTTGACTTTCAGGGGATTTGACCTTTCTGAATTATACACAGTGCTCTTGTATAACAGTTCTTCTATCAGTGTGTTTACCATCTGTTCCCTGTTTTCAAATGCAGACATGTGTTACTGTTTATCCACTATGTGTCACCAGTTTACTACAACAAATTCAGTCAAGTGGAAATCAGGTCAAGGTGAAATTTATTTCCAGCACTTTTGTTCCAGTTCATTTTACAGTTTGCCACATGCTAATCACATGCATTCTGAACCAGGATCAAAAAATTAAATTATGTTCTGGCTTCTGATTGACACTTTTTCAATGGCTCATTTCATTTACTTTTTGGAAAACCTCATACTTGGCTTTACTGAAAAATGTAACTGCTGGAAATCTTTAGCAGATTGTTGGACAATTTGAATGGCAAACACTGAAGTCCAAAGCCAAAAAAAGTATGGATATTCCAGTTACATGCTGCACTACCTTTCCCAAGTTCACTGAATTCAGCAGAAACAGAACACAATCCTGTAGGTGAAAACTTGGTCTCACTGAATACTGCGCATTTCACCATTGACTTAAACTGGCCTGGATTTCATCCTATATGCTGTAATACTGTGTTCCAAAGGGCTTCTGCTATTGAAATGAGACAAAAAGTTAGGTTCAGAAACAAGTAGCCATTTGAATGAGGTACAAGAGGAAAAGAAGTTTACCCCATCACATCTGCTGTACTTGAGTTTATGCTTTATAAGAAGGGGAATTATGAAGGATTATCTCATCCTCTTAGCCTTCACAGAATGCCCCAGCATACAGGCTATTAGGACTGAAAAAACTGGCCATCATGTGGAGAAGTCCCGAGAACAATTTGCATTAGAAAAAGAAATTTATAGCACCTATAGTCTAAATCATACTTGTGAACTAATTTTTTTTTTCACAAAGTTTCTTACACATAAATCAGAAATAAAATGTTTTATAGCCATAGACCTCCTGAGACTATTTGAATTTAGAGGAACACAAAACTATTGCTGTTTCAGCCACTGTTGTTCTAAAAATACCTGAAGAAATTTCACTCTAACATTCAGGAATCTTCACACAAATGCAAAAAGCCATTTCTGACATGCACACACAGAGGTACTTTACTTTCCACAAAGCCTAGATTTTGGCCATTTTACTGACATGGCACAATTAAAATGTTATGAAAAATACTATCTTTCTATTTTATAGAATTAAAAGAGGTATTTTTAGGGAAAAAATGGCATCAATCCCAATAACAGCCAATGCAGTCCTGAGCCATTGAGACAGCTGCAATTTCTCTTTTCTCCTCCCTTCCTCTACAAACACATTTGAGCTGCAGTAAGCTTGAAATAGGATTAATGTCCCTGAGGAACCATGCTGGCACAAGTTGCATCAGTGCATAAAATAGGGTGAGGTATGGAATATACATGTATACTTACAAAGATGAAATATATGTTAATTTAATTGTACATATGAAACGGTAATATCCATTTATATAATTTAAATATTATATTACACATATATATAATATAATATAAATTTTGCCAATGTTAACACAACCAGACACGCACATAAGTGTTAAATGAATTCAGTTTTGTATCCTTTGACATTGCCTATTGACATTCTGTATTTTAATGCTCCTTCAAAGATGGCATCAGGCAAAGGTGGTATTATCAGAAATGATAATGAAATGGGATTATGTTATTGAACATTTATATTGCAGTAATCCTAAAACAGGACTCATCCAATCTATTGTGCCCAACACTGTACAAACATATAAAAATGATAGTTCTTGTCCTTAAGAATGTTCGTTCCCTTTTTAATGTGCTTTCCACAAAATGTGGCCGTTGTTTTTTAACTGGAATGGTATGTGAGTGGGCGGGGATACATTTTATAGTGCTCTATACTCTGAGAAGGGGTACAGTAAAAGTTCCATTAACCGGCACTGTACAAGCCAGCATACTCTATTACTGGCATGTTGGCTTGTAAGGCATAGTGAAACTGGAAGTGCCCACCATGGCACTTCCGGTTTCGCCGAGCCCCCATGGCCTAGGGCAAACCAGCCTGTGTTGCCATGGCCCAGGGGCATGACAGGCTGTGCAGGGCCTGCCTCCCCGTCTCACGGAGCCTGCAGGGCCTGCGTGAGGAGCAGCGACACCCCAGACACAGCAGGAGAAGTGGTGTCCTGAACAGGCAAGGATGCCTGTTCAGGCTGCTCAATTAACAGGCATATTGTGTTATCCAGCATCCCCCATTCCCAGGGGATGCCAGATAACGGAGATATTGCTGTACTGTATTCTCATAACTGGTTGGATTATCATGCTCAGCAAGTAGTAATCAATGGCTCAATTGATACTCTGGAGGAGGTATCAAGTGAGATTCTCCAGTATTCTTCAACATCTTCATTAATTTTTTGGATGATGGGATTGAATGCACCTTTAGCAAATTTGCAGATGATGCTAAATAGGACAAAGTTACAGATATTCTCCTGGTAGGGCTAGGATCCAGAATGATCTAGTTAAACTGGAGAATTACTCTAAAATCAATCCGATTAAATTCAACAAAGGTAAGTGCAAAGTCCTGCACCTAGAATGGAGCAACTACATGCAAAAATAGAGACTGGGAGATGATTGGCTGGCTGCAGTACTGCACAGAAGGGCCTGGGGATTACAATAGCTTTGAAACTGAATCTGAGACAACAGTGTGCTCTTGTTGCAAAAAAGCCAACAGCATACTGGGTTGTATTAACAGGAGTCTCTCTTACAAAACAAGGAAAGAATTTTTCACTCTATTCAGCACACTAGTCACCTTAAAAATGATGTCATGTTTTCAGCCCTACACTTCAAGAAAAGAGACAAACATAACTTATGGGAAGGGAAGCATCATCATTGCCACCCATTGGCCTCAGAAGACCATGGAGATTATGCCTTTGGGTTACTAGTTACCACCACAGCTTCTTGAGTGGCCAAGTCCAATGTGTGACAAGCAGACTCTCCAGCAAATTGCACATACAAACTAGGGCTGTGCAAAGCTTTGGTCCCTGATTTGATTTGGTGGAGATTCAGCTTGATTCAGTGGCCAAATCTCTGAATCCAAATTGAATCAGGAGACCCATTAATCTCTCCAGACTGAATTGGAACCCTCTGAATCAATTCGGAAAGATTTGGAGATTCAGACATAGACACAGCTTTAAATGTTCTTTCTACATGCCTCAAGTTACCAGGCGGCTCATGAATGTCGCGATGCTGAGGCAGATGGAGTGTCCCACAGAAGTGTGAGGGGCTCCCCAGTGTGCTCAGCAGCAAACCCGGAAGTGGACCAGAAGCACTTCTGGTCCACTTCTGGGTCCACCAAGAAGCACACTGGGGGGGGGCCCTGTGCCCCCCCGACTTGGCAACTGTTGCCTCCTGGATCTGGGGGACACCCAGGGTCCCCCATGGCTGATTGCTGAGCTAGGAGGTCATGGGGGGGCCTCCAGTGCACTCCCTGGTTGACCCGGAAGTGGACCGGAAGTGGGCCAGAAGTACTCCCAGTCCACTTCTGGGTTCTTTGCTGAACATCCAGAGAGGCCCCCCATGCTCCTGTGGGATGCTCCATCCGCCCCACCATCACAGCATTCATGAGCTGTGCCTGGTACTTGAGTTATGTAAAAAAAACATTTAAAGCTGTGTCTATGACTGAATCACTGATTCTCCGAATCAGCATAGAATCTTCAGATTCGGATTTAGCCAAATTGAATCAGGGACAGCGATCCAAATCGATTAATTGAATCTCTGTCCCCAATTCAGGCCGAATCCAAATCGAATACAGCCCTTTTCACACACCCCTAATACAAACTTGGTTGAGCTTGTGCTGGCATGCCAAGAACCATTTTGTCTTGCTTGTCTCTGATGCCTCTTCTCTATCTCATCATTGACCCTTGCCATCTCAAAGCGACATAGGCCCCGCTTCACAGCAACTTTTCACTTGCAGTGGTTCAAAGCAACTGATTCTCTGTGTTGGCCATCAGAGCAGCTCACAAAGGTTTTTCTTGCAGACAACAACAAAACGGAGTTTGGGCTATCCAAGTTGATGTTTGCCAGTGGCCAGCTCATTATAGAGTATGTCTTTGGGGATTCGGCCATTTCTCATATAATTCACATGTCCTTACCAACGGAGGTGTCTCTCTCTCAGGAGCAAGAATGTACTGGGTATCTTGGCCTGTTCCAGAACAGCAAAATTGGAGATTTGCACACCATGTTACACCCAGGATACAGCGGAGACATCAAAGATGGAAACTGTTCAGTTTTCCTTCCTCCTTGGCATAAGGCATTCACGTTTCACCATCGTACAATAGAAAGCTAAGCATGTAAGCACTGCATATCTTTGTCAGTAAAGTGAATCCTCTGTTTTTCCAAACTCTCTTCTGAAGTTTAGCTATGGCATTGCTTGCCTTTCCAATGCAAGTGTTAATTTCAGCTTCCAAGACAAAATTTTGCGAGACAGTGGAGCTCAAGTAAGTTTTTCAACCACTTCCAGGCTTTCATCATTTATTCTAACTTCAGGAGGGTGGCCAACTTGTTGGCCCATGACTGCTGTCTTCTTTAGGCTAATGGTCAGACTGAAATAATCACAAACATGAGAAAATCAATCCATGAGACTTTGCAGTCCTGCTTCTGAATGACTAACAATTTCTGTGTCATCAGCAAAGAGCACTTCACAGACAAGAACCTCTTGAGGTTTTGTTTTCACTTTGAGAGAAATGAGGTTAAAGAGTTTCCCACCAGGTCTGGTCCAAAGGTATACTCTTTCTGAACAGCCACTGAATGCATATTTATGCGAGACAGTGAAGAAAATCCCAAAAAGCATCAGAGCAAAGGCACAGCCCTGTTTGACACCACTCTTGATTTCAAATTTTTCCAGACTTGACCCATTGAATTGCACCATTCCACGTATACTGATGTGGAAGGACTTGATGCTCATGAGCTTAGGAGGGCAGCCAATCTTCTTCAGGATTTGGGACAAACCATCTCATAAGCATATCTTATGAGGAAAGGCTGAAAGATAAAGGATTATTTAGTTTGGAGAACAGAAGGTTGAGGAGGGTGGATTTGATAACAGTCTTCACAAAACTGAAGGAATATTATAAATAAGGTTAAGATAGACTATTTTCGGTGGACATAAGGAACAGGACTAAGAGCAATGCCTCCAACTGCAGCAGAGGAGTTCAAGATTAGGAAGGATTTTTTCACTAGGAGGATGGTCAAACTCTGGAACAAGCCCACACTGGAAATTTCAAAAGCAGGTTGGATAGACACAAGATTGGCATGGTTTAAAGCCAGGCAAAAAACAGGGTAGATTTTCAGCTTATAGACTAACTGGGCATGTCTACATGTGCTTTTGTGCACACCTAAACTTAAGGCAATTTAGGCACACTAAGGGGAATTAGGCATGCATCTACACATGCACACCCTAATGCAAGTTAACGTTGTGTGCAGACTGATTTGGGACTAAAGTTAGTCCCAAGTCAGTCAACATACACATCATTAATGTGCCCTAGCATATCTACACATGCATTAAGGTGCTTTAGCTACACAAATAGCCTAAAATTGCCATTTTTAAGATGCAGTGAGGGCGCACATGTGTAGAACCGCACCCTTAATGTGCCTTAAAAATGGCTAAAGAACCTTAAATTGGAATATGTAGAGACTCCTACCAAATGAGAAAAGTATAGAATAAGTTTCTGCAAGTTCAAGTTCAATTAATCAGTTGTTAACTATCAGATGCTAGGCTAACTACCTCTCTCTCCTCATGGGAAAGGGTTAGACTAGAGGATCTCATAAGGTCCCTTCCCACACTACTTTACTATGATCCAGTTCCATTAAAACCAATTCATCCTGTCTGTAATAACTCTGAAATACATGCATCTGTAATAAGATGAATATAGCCTGTGGTGTTTCATGCCAAAAGATGTTTTCTCACAGTAACCTATTCAAGGAAGTTAAAGGGGAAAACTTTGCAAAACATTATTTCAATACAAAACAGGGATTCTTACTACTTCTTACTGGCTAAATACTGAATGAGTGGACAATGACCATTCTAGAGTACTGGTCATGACTGATACGGACCACAGACACATTGGCTAAGTACAGACAGTCAAAAAAGCCTGAGGCTGAATTGATTCAATCTTTGCAGGTTAATTTAAGCTGCATAGATTGAATTGGTAAGCAAGTGAACAGACATTTACTTTTGATTTAAAAAATGCAGCCACATGCTTTCAGTGGCCCAGGCCATGCCTCAGCTGAAGGGAAAGTTTGTGGGGGAGGTGCATTCTCTGGGCTTCACTTCTTCCTGTGGCTTTCATGTTCTGTGCCTGCCTTATGGGGCACAGCAGTGTGGTATGGCATGGCAGAGTGCTCAGAGTGAGGTCAGGGCCACACAGCACATAGTGTAGCACTGGGGTGCCTGTGTGAGCACACAGTGCAGCAGTGGCAGGTGGAAGTGTCCATTTAAAGTCACTGCAGCAGTGCAGGATGGCACCCACAGGGCAACCACTGAAGCAGGGGCATTACACGTGCACGGGCTAACAGGGGTGGAGGAGGCATCCATGCAACATGGCCCCTGGTGTGGCCCAGGGGGCATGCAGCCCCCAATAGTGTGTCCCCCAGCCACTTGCATAGAATGGCTGCTTAGCATAGCAAGATAGGATAAACAGCCCTGGCATAGTTCCTTGTGGTCTAAATAGGTTCATCCAAGTCAGCTACCAAAAACTGCCTAGTAGAAGGATCCTGGGAGACAGTGTCGATGCATAGAGGGTGCACAGGGGTGCATATGCACCCCCTGAGAGTGCTGGTGCACCCCCTGACAGCCAGCATTCCTGGGCAGGGGTGGGGGTAGGTGAGAGCACTGGTGCCCCCCATGAGAGCAGTGGCTGAGGAGTGGGGGCATCAGGAAAAGTGATCCCTGAGGTCCCCCCATGGACAATTGTACTCACCCAGAAGTGCCGCTGCTACTTGCAGATCAACGGGATTGGCCATGGGGGGGGGGGGGGACATCCCCCCCAGTTGCTGACTGGCTGCTGTGAGGGCAAGTGCCCCCCCAACTCAGAGGGCACCAGTCACCCATGCTGGGAGATACACGGTAAGGATCAGCAGTCTCTATATATGCTGTTCAAAATTTAAGTAAGAATAACTCAACTATAGGTTGGAAAAGAAATGATAATTAGGAGAAAAGAAACAACATTTGTCCTACTTATGCAACCTTGGCATGAAGAGGGCCTGAAGTAGTTAGGGTAGACAGTCAGATAGTCAAAAGATAGTGTCTTCCTGTTTATTCTATCTTGCTGTGTTAGGAAAACAAAATGTTAGGGATTATTAAGAAGGGATTGTAAACAAAACAAAAAGTATCATTATGCCCCTTTATAAATCTCTGCTGTGTCCATGCCTTACATACGGTGCCCAGTTCTGGTCCCCAGACCTCAAATAAGGATTTAGAAGAACTAGAGAAGGTACAGAGAAGGGCAACAATGATGATTAGTGGTATGGATGGGGCTTCCAAATGAGAAGAGACTAAAGAGCTGCTTGAGCAGGGATATTATAGTGGTTTGCAAAACATTAAGCGGGAAAGAGAAAGTAAATAGGAATTTACTATTTACCATCTCTCATGATACAAAAACTAGGGGTCACAAAGACACTAAGAGGTAGTAAGTTTAAAACTAACAGAAGGAAGGTCTTTTTTATACAGTAGATGCATCTACATGTGCGCTTTACTATGCGTTAGATGGTAAAGCACAGTGAAGTGTCATCATCTACACATGTGTGGCAATTACTGCTCAGTAGATTAACATAAAGTGCTGTTTGCTAGTACCAATAGATATAGGTACTAGCCAACAGTGGTTTATATTAATGCACCTGGATGCACATATAGAAGCAAATTGCTCCTGGTCAGCCCAGGCAGCAGGGGGCCACAACTAAGGGGCAGGGAAGGATCAGGGCAGGGGAGGAGCAGTCTCTGGCTCTGAGGGCAGCACTGAGCAGTGTGTATCACCCAGCCAGAGTGTCTCTATGGGTGCCGCATGCCCCTGCTGCTCCAGCATGCTGCCTTAGTGTACTGGGGCAAATAGAAGTGGGGCAAGGCTGGCAGCAGTGTCTCGGACTCTGGCTCTGTCCCAGGTAAAAACGGACGGGGGGCGGTCTGTGTGGGGGTTGGGAGACTGTGGGTATGGGAGGGCTGTGTGGGGGTGAGGGAACTATATGGGGGATGGGTCCCCCACGTGCTCCCCCACACAGCACAGCCCCTCCCACAGCAGCAGCTGCCATCAGGGTGCTCATGGCCTGCTGCAGACAGAGGACCTCCCCCCCCCACAGTGATGCCTGAGACCCCGGGGCTACACGTGGTGCACGGCGCTGGCCCAGCCCACTGGTGCATGCCCTTGGGTAGAACCGGGAAGGCTTTTGCTGTCACCCAGGGCTCCCAGCACTGCACACAGGAGCCATGCATCATCAGGCCACACTGGCTCCTGCCTACATATTCCCTGAGTGCCATTGAGCTGGGCTGCCATAGGGCTTTCCCTGCAGTGGGCCATGAGTCCTCCAATGGCTCATCTGGCTGCTGCTGCCAGCACCTGGAGCTGTGCAACACAGGCAGGTAGGGACATGGGGGTGTGTGGTGGCCCCCCCCTCAAACCCTCCCCACAAACCCCACACCCACAAACCCCTTACACCCACACACAAACCCCACATCACCCCATACCCACACTCCTACACCCTTACCCACAAACCCCACATCTAGCTGTCCAGATGGCAGAGCAGGGGCACACATGGCAGCAGTGCCGTACAAAGGCCAACTGTGCAGCCACGGCCCTCTGGCAGCTAGCCAGAGGTGCATGCTGCTTTGCTACAGTACTCTTGTAGAATTAGCAACAGCAAGAACCATCTATTGCAGATTCAATATGAGTGTGCTGTTCTTTGGCTGAGGCCTAGGGTAAAATATTTCTGAAAGGAAGGAGAAATATTCCTCTCCTTTTTTTCCATACAGTTGTTTGCTTTTGCCTGTGCCTCCTCGCCTTGGAAGACATCAAAGCTTCATAAGAGAGGCCAGACTCAAAGCTTGAAAGCCAAAAGGCACAGTAAGAGAGATATGCTTGCTATTATTGTTCTCTATATCTATACTCAATGTCCTGTGTGTGACTCTTAATTGCTACATTTAATATCAGTCAGCAGCTATGCAATGGGCTCATATCTATTCTATTATACATGAGGACAAGTGCAATTGACCTAATATTAATCTAGGATGACAGAGACTAAAAGCACCCTGCAGGTCATAAGTACAGTAGAATTGTTATGCTTGTTTGGATGGCTTGTCCTGAACACAAAAGACTGTGAGTAGTGCACCTTTTGCAAGAAATGATAGGCAGCATCTGGTTTTGTAATATACAAACAAAAAAGCAAACCTTGCACTACCATTTAAAATATTTAATAGTAAAGATTTGAGAGTGCAGAAGATTATTTTTTCTTCCCGTTTTTGAGGTGACAAAGCAACATTAGCACCTTCTTTTTTGCTCTCCTGTTGTGAAAAATGACATAACATCACAAGATGCCTTAAATAGCCCAGTAAGTGAGAATATTGCTTGAGTTATTTTTGTCCATGCTGCTGCTATCATTTCAGATAGCAGATATTAAATGAAGCCTAAAGCAGGGGCAATGCAATGAAATGCAGACACAACAGGGGTCAGAATTTGCCAGATGAGACTCCAGCCACTATAAATCTATTAACATTTGCTTTATACAGACTGACTGAGACTTGGCCTCTGCCCCACAAAGGTTACAAATGTAAGGGTCTAATCCTGGGAACAAACTGGGGCAGACTGATAGATGTAGAAACATGTCTGTAATCAAATAGTTATATCAGATATCATGCAGGTTATTACATTTGTGGGCCTGGTCTGGTTATCTGATATATTAACACTTGTGAAGAGTTAATTTACTTCTGAAGGAACTAGAAAAGAATCTGCTACATCAAGATAATTAAGCCCTAAAAAAACATTCACTTGGTTTTCACTGAATATAATTCAATGAAAATAAACCACAACCTTGTGGAAGAAAGCTATGGCCTATAAGAGATGATAACTTTATATTAGGATTTTTAAACTAGCATATTGAACTGTAATATTCACACTTACATTTCTTCAAATATGATTTTTATTATTCGAGCTTTCTATATTTATTATCCTAAGCAGATAGCTAACCAGGAAAATAATGAGTATGGACATGCCTACAATTTACTACAGGGCAAAAAGTGAGCAGAACTTTACCACATATCAGTTGTTCTGTGATAATTAGAAGCTAAACACAGTAGGGCTGTGTGAAGCTTTGGGTGCTGATTCAATTCGGAGGAGATTCGGCCCAATTTGGTGACTGAATCTCCAAATCCGAACCAAATCATGAGACCAGTAAAAAGGTCTGAATTGATTCAAAGCTCTCTGAATCAATTCAGAAAAGATTCAAAGAGCTTCAGAAATTTGGGCAGTCCCTGCTCGCTGCTGCAGGGAGCTGAACCTGGACTCCATGCTGGTAAGCACAGGGTGGTGGGGGGGCCACCAGGCCCCATCCCCTGCCTGCTCCCCCA
>NW_005841917.1:1542008-1542253 GCF_000455745.1 Alligator sinensis
CCCCCGCCCGGGGGGGGGCCCGTGTCTCTGGGGTTTTTTTTTTTTTTTTTTTTTTTTTTTTTTAAAGAGCCAGGAGCTGGGGCCAGGTGGGACAGCCATGGGGGGGTGGGGCTGAGAGAGCAGGCAAGGGATGGTGACTCATGGCAGAGCCCCCCACATGGCAGACGGCAGTAGGGGGCAGTGGAGATCACTGCCCCACCTGGCAGCAGCAGGGGAGTGCCAGGCTTTTTTTTTTTTTTTTTTTA
>NW_005841917.1:1542300-1546076 GCF_000455745.1 Alligator sinensis
GGCTGGAAGAGGGGGCGGGGGATGGGGCCTGTTTGATTTGGAAATTTGGCCAATTTGGCAGCAGCTGAATCTCCGAATTTGGCCGAATCAATTCAGGACAGTGATTCGACTCACCGAATCAAATCACTGTTCCCTGAATTGGCCAAATCCAAATCCAAAGGGAATACTAGCTGCTTTACACAGGTCTACTAAACAGCTATGGATCCCCCCTGTTTCACTGAAGGGTACATAACCATAGTTTGGCTTCCTCTTCTTTTGGGGTTAGAGTGTGCAAATAGGCAATAGGCATGGTAAAAGCCCACTCTCTCTGATGGCACAATAAGTTGTTTGTATGTTCATACACAATGCCTCTTGTCCAATTTGCACATTACTTAAATACTGTTGTATTTAGATCCTCTTGATACTCTAGTTACAGTAACACCTGTTCTAGTAGCACCAACTGAGATGAGGGCTCCAAGTGTTTTATAAGCACACTGGTCATAAAAGAGACTGATCCAAATAATTTATACTTGAAATCATGGGGTACAAGATACTCAGCAAATGACAGGAATTGTTGGACTACTCATTGATTCTAATTTATAATTAAGGGCAAAAATCCTACCATTCTTTTCTTAACAAGCAATTGTAATCCATCAATCAATGGATCTGCCTCATGAACTAAGACTACTTGCATGAGTAAGATACTGATATTGAAAACACCTACTTCCTTTAGACAGTCTTCAGAGGATTAATGTAAATGTTTAACTTGGCTTCTTCACAGAGCATACACTGAAAATGTTCCAAGCCAGTGCTTATAACTAACTGATATGTCTCTTTTTTAAATCCTTGCTTCCAGGACTGTTTAAATTTACTGTTATCAGGGTCCAAACTGCTTTGTCTGCTGTTTTAAAAGTGAGCTTGTTTGTTTCCCATAGGCCATGTCCACATGAGCATGGATGTTTGGTTCCCCAGTGAGAACTAGCAGTGGGATACCTTGTGTTGCTGTCAGTTGTCCCCAGGAAATGCCTGTGCCACACACCCTCTGGCGCGCAGCTGGTTACCCTGAGTGGGGTAGAAGAGGCTGGTGCCAGCATTGGACTGGCTCCATCAGCCTTACCTAGGAGTCCTGGGACCCTCCCAGGGCTGTAGCAGCAGCAATCCTACCACTTGGAGCCGAGCTGGCAGCCAGAGTGTGGCTCCAGCCATCCAAGCTCTGGTTTTGAGTGGCGCACACTGCTCCCATGTGCACTCTCCACTTTCTTTTTTGCATAGGTTTTTTGACCCCTGGATACCAGGGGTCTGCCCCATCTCACCTGCCATGACTTTATTGTTCTCACAACTGGTGTATAAATACAGGAGGCTGCCCATTTTAATGCCCTGATGCCAGGGGGTGCTATCCAAGGCTCCACACCTTCCCCTACACCATGGCCCGTGCTTCGCAGATGGCATCCAGTCTATTGTTACAGCTCTGGCTTGAGGACAGGCAAAACTCAGTCCATTATTAGACCTCTCAAATACTGCCCCATACTGGGCCACACTCATACCACCCCCATCTCACTGAGGCTTCTATCACTCCACCCTCTCTCACTGGGCCTCTTGCACACTGCCCCTCACTGGGCCACATCCTCCCTGCCCTGCTCCCAAGAGTGGCTTCCATAGGCCATCAGGCTCGTCTCTTCACTCCTTAGCTGGCTGACATATACCCTCTCAGGCCTTCTGCGACCCTTATCTGCACAGTGACTGGGCAGTTCACCAAACACTGGGCTGACTCTACCACTAGCCCCTCACTGGGCAGCTTTGCACACATACACTTCTCTTGAGGGTTGGCCCATGTGCTGTTCTTTAGGCTGTCTCTTCAGCCCTACTCAACACTGCCCCGGTGCTACCCTTCAGTCCAACTCAGCACCCTTAATGCACAGACCTTCAGGCCACCACTGAAGGTACCCTACTCTGTGTGGGCCACACGTGCTCTATTGTCCCCTCTCTGGGGCCACACTACTGCCCCTTCTCTGGGACCCCATTATTACTGCCCCCACTCTGGGGCCTCCGGGGTCTTACACTACTGTGGGGCTCAGGTGCCCAAAGGCATGCCTGGCCTCTGGGCCTCATAATTACCCACTGAGGAGTGGGGGCTAGGGTTACAAAGCATGGCTAACCACTTTCCAACAGGGAGGTAACTGGCCTGGCATTTCTGGGAGACTGTTCCACCATGAACAGCCCCACCAGGCCACCCTTCCCTGGCAGGGTGTAGTTTTCAGTCATACCCAGGACCAGGAGCCTCCTGCCATCCTCATAGCCCCTGCCCTTACCTCCAAGATGTTCTGAGCAGCAGTTCAACTGGATGTTGTGCTTCTGCTGCTTGTAGCAGACTGCTGCACCAACCCTGTGGGCTTGAACCTAAAATGGCCACCTCATCAGGGCTGGCCTGCACAGGCTGCCTGCTCCAGCCCACTAAGCTTTCTAGTTTGTCTAGTCCCACTTTTTCTGGAAATGCATATTCATGATATAAAAAGAACATAAGCACTATGTTCAGACCAAGGCATCTGATTACTCTTACATTATCACAAACTAGGATTTTGCATTTTATATCCATAATTAGAATTACTTACCGTGTCATAGCTGTCTTCCTTCATAGTGGATTTCTCTGAATGTATGTTAGGTTTTTTTGTATTTTTTTACTATTGAAAAAATATTTTTAAACAATTTCTTATGGTGAAGTTCAGCTTGAAGGCTCTTTGCAAACTAATTATTTTGGGACTTGTCCTTCATCCATTGAAGTCAATGGTAAAGCTGCCATCAGTTTCAATGGAAGTTTTGTGCACTTCAACTACTTACCATTTATGTTGCGTTAGACAACATTATCAGAGGTTGGTTCTGTTTTCCCACTAGATGTCATGTTAAATAATACACTGCAGTATATATTATACATGGATAATCATTTGTGCTAATTATTTAACTGTCACATGTAATAATTGAGTGAATATATTCTATTTATTTATAAATATATTTGTGACTCATTTCTTGCATTTGATTAGTTTGCTCTTAATTCAAAATCATGCTATGACTAGGATAACCACAAACTTACAATGAAGTTCACAGCCTCATTAGCCTTTTTTTAAGGAACTACAATAACAGGGAGTTTTGGGAAGAAAGATCATGTTAAAATTATGGCAATATTAAAACAGGGGATTGCCAGGAATGAGGAAAGCTGCCAAATACAATTTCTACATTTACTTTGAGTGTAAAGAGCAGTTTCCAAACACCATGTGGAGCACTAGCCCAGACCATTAGCCTCCTCCTGACAAAGAAAGACCTGCCAGAGTGAACACTGAATGTGGTGAGAGATGAGGGAGTTGAGAGGAGCAGGTGTTCCAGATGAAATTCCTTCCTACATCACAATGCAATCAGTGAAAATGTTGGGAAAATCATGATATAATACACATTAATTGACTTGTCCTGGAACACTCCACAAGAGCAACCAATCTGAGTGCATTTCCAGCCAGCCATAAGTTATAGCAAAACTAAATCCACTAGACCTTTTCCAATTTTTTTCTGGCTTTCTTCTCATTATGGATTGTCATCAAATTCTAAAATGAACCATTTTTCAGAGGAAATTATTTATACATGTTATTGGAAAAATCACTAATTCCAAATTTTTAAAAATAACTGTGTACATTTCTGTTAACATGCTGTAATAATAGCTGCCTTTCATTACGAACTCTGCTGATGATTGTACTATAATAGATCTGGACATCTATTACATGCAGTTACCTTCAGCACTACATGTGATTTAGCTT
>NW_005841917.1:1546107-1566436 GCF_000455745.1 Alligator sinensis
GTAATGCTGAAGGTAATACAGACTTTTGTTTAAATTATTCTTTGACTGCTACATTTACAAAATGGAGACAGAAAGTTTGATATACATTCTCCCACTTGAAACCGAGCCATTTCGTCCAAACAGGAGGTTTCGGGTTTATCTAAATTATGTTAATAACATTCCTTCAGAAAGATTCTTATGTGAGGACAGCCTTAAAAGCCAGAGTTAAATAGCCTTCAGTTTTAATTTAGTTTATTACTGTAAGTTTATGGTTCAAAAAAACCACTCAGGCACCGACCATAAAATAATTATACGGGGCATCCTTGGGGGCCTTTCTGTAAGAAGAAGATTGTTGAAAGTTACAAGAGGGAGAGGAGTCAGAGGATGATTTAGCTAATATCAATCAGTATAATTCTAACTTCATAGAATTTACACCAAGTGAGTATGTGATTTAAATACTTAGAAATAGAAACTGATAGAGGAAGTGTCACCTCTAGTTATCAAGTTACTGATCCTTCCATTTTTACTTGGACAAGTAATTATTACATTTACGGTTAATCTCGTTCACTTTGATGGGATTACTCACTAATCCTGAAATGAGCTGATCTGGGCTAGTGAATCTAAGATTAATAATTTCCATAATGATTCTTAGAGTTAGTCTTCTGAGCTTTACAATTAAATTTACCTAAAGCTACATAAATGAATGAAGTTAGAAAAATTCTTTTCACTAGTAGAAAACTTCACTAGTCAGAAAAATTCTATTCACAAAAGAGAAGTAAAACCACAGATCACATGCAGGGACCCAAGTGTAAGGAAAAAAATATATATCTTTGAAAGAACAGAAATACTTGAATTTGTGAAAAAAAAATCGTCCAGGGACAACACAAAGAAACAAAAGAGTATTTCAAAATTAAATGCAGTTTCCTGGCCTGAAGCATGGGATAACGCTTAGAGAAAAAGGCAGAGACCAGAAAACCATAAACTTTGAGGACTGGTAGATTTTTCTGCCAGATAAATCATTTTAATTAATTAGTAGTCATAGCAGAGGAGATAGTCATAGGAGATTTTAAAATGGCAAGGACTTCGTGTTTTTCAACGTTAATTACCAATGCATTTGTCTGCTTTTCACCAAGGTAAATAGTTTCAACAAAATTATTAGCCTTTTATACATTTCATCTGGATTATGATTCTGGCAATGAAGTTGCAACAATTTGCATCAGCAGGGACTATGACCCCTGATGTTTTACTTTGAAAAACACTTGTATTTCTTTTCATAAACACCAAGGCTGATTCTGTTACCAGTGGGTATGTGCGGACATTTGCCATATCCAGTCTAAAACCATACAGTTTATTTTAAGCTGCATGACTGTAGGCTGGATCTGGCTTGTGCACACCTTTGCTAATGCTGGGAGCTGCACTGGGAATCTGATCTAAAAAAGTAAGTCCTGGATCTAGGGTAGATGGCTAGGCATTCCTAGCCCTGGGACTGCACTCCAAATATGTGCAGTTGTTTGTTATTATCAGGCTAACCTATTCCCTATCTAACTTAGTTTACCTCCTCAGTTGACCTAAATTAGATCATTTTTTTTGCCTAGTTTAACCACCCTGAACATCTGTACAGTTCAGCACTTAGATCAACCTAACCTAGTTAGGTCAATCTAAGTGTAATATCTGCACATACCCAGTTAAACCAGTGTCTACCACGAGTAAATCTACTGAGGTCCAAATTAAAAGCTTTTTTAGTTAGTCACCCAATGGTTGCTTTAGGTGCCTATATCCAACATTTAAATTCTCAGAACCCCAAAACTCAGTTGCTGATTCACATGGAAGACACCTAAAATTCCTTAGCATATGCATTTCTTGCACTAAAATTCTTCAAGTGACTAAATATCTAGTTCTGAGTATGGCCAGTGCCATCTAAGCCAGGACAGTGCTGAGCATCTAGATGCCATGTTCATGCTGTAGGATTCACGAGCTAGGTAACACACAACCCAGGCCAGGAAATATTCTCAGACTCAAAGCCAATCGAAGGAAGGGGTGGAAGGGTTTTACCAATACCCCAGCAGTTGGGGTACTCACCCAAGGATGCCCTAAAACTGGCCTCATTTTTTCCCATGACAGCACCCCAACCACTAGAGTATCAGGTGCTGTTTATAAACATACTGGAATCCAGGACTACCCTCTCCCAGAGGAAAGGCCTAACCCTCTACAGAATAGAGTCATCCTAATACTTGCTTTCCCTGGTTCAATTTATTTTTAAGTTTTCATTCATAGTGGAATAATTGTAATGGAAGAGATTCACTTGAGCCCCTAAATCCTGCATTCCTTAAAGCCTGGAAGGTAGGAGATGTGGGTTCAAGTACCCAGATGCAAAGAAGGGATTCAATCCTGAGTTTCCCATACCATGGCCGTACACCCGATTGAATAAAAGGGTAAAAGGAGAGCAGTAGTAGCAGTGGCGGACTGATGGGGGTGGGGAAGGGGCCAAGGCCGCCGGGTGCCGGGCTGGGGGCGGCCAGGCCCTTCAGAGTTCTTATCATGCAATGTGACTAAGTATTGCTACAAGAAGGATGGGGTTGAGGGGCGCAAATGCAAGCATTGGCCCCCAGGCACTGCAGACCCACAGTACATCACTGAGTAGTAGTACTACCACTCATCGTAAGTGTGCAAAAATGGTCTCACTAAAAGCAACAGACTCCAAAAGAGGGTTCATGGCTGTGAATCCCAAATGGACTTAAGGACCTTAACTATATCTGAAGGCAGAAAGCAGAGCAGAATGGCATCTTAGAGATGATTTTTTTCAGAGATGCATAAGCTTTCTTAAGTAACAGCTTGCTTTGTCAGATGCTGCAAGACAATGACTTTTCCTGGCATTTTCTATTGGCTGGTGGAAGCAGTTTTTCACTCAGCATGCTGGCTTTTTGGCATCCCATATATGCATATACTTCAGGCTGCCAAGAGTAAGAGTAAATTAGCATGCATGTTGCTCCACAATGCTGTGTCAAGGCTACATCCAGTAGCCAAACCAGCTTGGCTAAAGCTAGCTAGAATATCCATATACTTCACTGCAGTCTTCCACGTAGCCAACTTCTTAGTTACTTAATACTCCTCAGCTGAAGTCTAGGCATCTAACTAGGGTCTGTGTTTTTCATTATGCAGACTTGTAAGGTTATTGGGATAAACAAAGGTGGATCTACACCTCCCAAACCACAGATGAGTCAGTGACTCCTCTAAGTGCTCTAATTGGCACCGAAATGTCATAATACAAGTCAGCTGCTGATTATATTTAACATGGGATAGAACAAATTAGCACTGCCCTGAAAGCATGTCAATTAGTCTCCATACACAGACAAATGCATGTAGCTACACTACTTCCAGTTCAGGAGATGACTGTCACAGAACAGTACAATAAATTTGAGGGTGCGCTTATGTGGTACATTATATTTGTAGTTTAGACCTGGACTTGCTTTTCACTACAAAAATAGGACACAAAGTCATCCCAGAGTAAAGCTAGGTCTAATGCTGCTCTTATTTGCATCATGGTTAAAGTGGAGTAATTCAATTTAGATTAATAAAAACAGAAATGGGAAAAGATGGAATAACTGTAGTTCTACACCAAGAAGGGTTCAAATCCAAGTACCTTTTTAGAATAATGCAGCAAAGTTCCAGGCAGCTTGGGTAAACTGGAATCTTTTCTCTGAAGACTCCAGGCTCTAAACTTCAGAGATATAGGTCTTGCACTTTTTTTTGTCTGGTTTTTGTTCTTCTAGGGAGAGCTCTTGCAGCCACCACATCTCCCTGCATTAGCATGGAGAAAGTGCAGCCCACAGCCCCCTGTCTGTGAACAAGATCAAATGGTTCTGTGGGCTGGATTTGGCCCATTGGGCCATAAATTGCCAACCTGTTCTAAACCAAAGATGGCAAAACCAAGTTTATGTGCAGCAGTAAGCTTAGGGCAAGACTGAATAAAATATTCGGTTATCTCTAACTAAATATTTCACATATCAACCAGCAAGAAACAACAATCTTGCTAATTTGGGCATGTTTAATTAGTGCTTAGAATTCATATGGTCTTTATATCACCAGGAACTACTATGTGTAATTAAAAACAAAATCCTGAATTCTGATCTTAGACCAATATAACCAATCAGGAATGTGAAAGAGTATATGAAGGAAAATTTTGAGCTAGAAGCTGACAAGTTTCTTTGGGTAAATCTGATATCTTTTATTAGACCAACTAAAATAGTTGGAACAATTCTTCTTTGCAAGCTCATTTATAGCCTAATTGAAATCACAGTGAAAATAATGGGTTCTTCATTAAACATGTTGATCTTTGGATCAAGTCATTAACAGCTGTAGTTCGAACTCTTCATTAATATCACTATTGAATCTTACTAAAACAGTGACTTGTAACACAGCCATGCTATAGGAGAGCATTTGCAGCCAGTGGAATTCACTTTCCATCTTCATTTAATATCACTTTAAAAAAAAAACATTAAAATCGAATTTAAAGTGCGTTTCTAATTCTGAGAGATGCTAAGAAGCCACATTGAAGCCCCCTGACTTCAAGGGGAGGAACAATTCATAAAACAGTAATGCTCTGCTCATTTGTAAACCAATTTTAATAGACATGCATAGTTCAAAAACGTAACAGCCAAAAGGAACCCTTACAATCATCTAGTCTGACAACAACAGATGGTTGTTAGAGCTCTGCAAATTGTTACAAGTTCCTGTTCTGGAACGTACTTGTCGGAGGGGTGGGTTCCTTACAATGTGATCAAAAGAAGAAATGGAGCATCTAAGACTTGCAAACCAGTTACAGCTGGCTGACAGCGCAGCCGAAATTTGGACGAAGTTTGAGCAGAGCTTCAGCATCTATATGCTGGCTAGTGGGGCCATGGAGAAAGAGAACCTAGTTAAAGCAGCTGTTTATTTAATCTATCAGGGCGGGAAGCTCTGTGTACAACAGTTTGCAACTTTCAGAAACAGAAAAGAATAACTATCAAATAGTACTTAAAGTTCGAAGAGTACTGCATGTCAAAACAAAACAAAACTTTTGAAAGATTTAACTTTCATGAGAGACAGCAGAGAAAACAAGAGACTTAAAAAGTTTTTTAATGACCTTAGACTGCTGAGTCAGACTTGCAAAGTTGCAGTTTATAGATTCATAGACACTAGGGCTGGAAGGGACCTCAGAAGATCATCGAGTCCAGCCCCCTGCCCGAGGGGCAGGAAGTCAGAAGGGATCATTTAACAGAGTCCCTCATAAAAAAACCAAACTCTGCTGGGATCAGTGATATGAAGATTAGGAAAAAGACTGTTAAAAATTCTGAACTCACTTTGGAGCAAGCAATTAGGGTTTGCCAGGCTTCTGAAATTACAAATGCCACTAGAAGAGGTTGGAGGAAAAGCCAGCTGAATTGGACAGAATTACAGTCACAGACAGCCAGAAGGAGAGAACTTCAGCGAGAAACAGATCAGTAGAAGCAGAATGGAGTTGCCTGGAGATATCACAAAATGCTACATAAGTTGTGGAGGTACCCACAACCTTGTGCATTGTCAAGCATTTGAAAACACTGCAACAAGTGCAAGAGATGCTAACATTTTGCAAGAGTCTGCATACAGAAACAGGATGGACAGCACAAGAGCAGCAGAAGACAGTCTATGCTTTATACAGTGAAAGAGAGGAGGACTTCTTTATAGAAATGATGAAAGAAGAAGTGATTTCACTTGAGAACTGAACAATCACATTGGAGATAAAGGGACTAATGGTAACATTTAAGGGGCGCTTCCACACACATAAGCACGTGCACTTGCAGCAGCTCAAATAGAAGCGGTGTAAATTTGAGCCAGGGCTTTCTGCCTCAGTGCATGTGCTCAGACATGCACTTTGTTGTGGAGCAAACTGTGACACTTGGGGCAAAATAACCCTGCTTAGCTCCTCCCAGATCTCCAGCCAGGGGGAGCTAGAGCCTGGGGCAAGCACCTGTGCTGTCCCCAGTAATATAAAAAAAGATGCCCTGTCCTGGCCCCATCAGTACAAAAACCTGCCCTGGCCAGCAGCTCAAGGTTACTTGACCTCAGGAGCTTCATTGTTTCATTTTAATCTCAGAAAGACATCTAATATAATAGTGGTATTTCATTTTAATCACAGAAAAATGTTGTTACTTTTTTAAATTAAAAAATTGGGGATTTTTAAAAATCAGAGATAACCAGGATCCCTGGTCATTAGCAATATTTTTTGCCTGGTACCTGTCACTGATAAGCAGGTTGTATCCACATTGCAATTGCTGGTGTCGATGTACTATGTGCAACCATGCCCACATTAGTTTTAATCTAGCTAGTTCAGGTAGCAGACAGTGAATATGCTTTTGTCCCAGTGAACCCTGGGACACAAGTGGGCTTAAGTAGCCTACCATGAAGACCCTGCTGCCAGATCTTCAATGCTATTGGTTACCAAGCTACCTAGAATGAAACAAGTCTTTCCTCTCTCCTGTTGCCTAAGAAAAGGTGTTTGGGCCAGCTACTGACTCCCAAAACCATGCATGGATCGATCAGGAATACTACTTCACTTCATTTAAAGGAGACTCTCAGAACAGACAGCACTACAATAAAAGACAGTGGATTAGACATATTTTTGTATAGCATTGAGAGTAACATCCTATAACCTAGGCCACAGAATTTCATCCAGATTTTTTTGTATTTCATTCTATAACTTGTATTTGGCTAAAGTAAATCTTCTAGAAAGACATCCAGTTTTGATTTAAAGACTTCACAAGACAGAAAATGAACTATTTTGGTAGCTGTTAATCATCATTACTTTTAAACATGTATGCTTCATTTTTCACTTGAACTTCCAGCTACTGGTTGTTGTCATGTCTTTCTCTGCTAGGTTTAAGAACTCTTTGGTACCTGGTATTCTCTCCTGGTGAGCATGTTTGTACACAGTAATAAAGCTATCTGTTGATTTTCTTTTGATTAACTAAATGAATTAATCTCATCAGGAGCTAAAAAGGCATTTTGTCCTGTCCTCAAATGATGCTTTCTGGTACTCTTCTCTATCCTTTCCACTTTGGAAAGAAGCTCTCCTCAGGAGGCTGGAGACAGCAGGGGAATGACTGCTTCTTCCTCTGCATGTCTCCATTCTCAGGAGAGCAGGAGACAGCAAGGGAATGCCGCCAGGGCTGTCTCCAGCTCCCTGCTCATTCCCCTGCTTGCCTCAGGGGAGCAGGGGATGGAGCAGGGGGCTGGAGACAGCCACGGAGACATTCCCCTGCTGTCTCCATGCTCGGGCGAGCAGGGGACGGCAAGGGAATGTCTCTGAGGTTGTCTCCAGCCCCCTGCTTGTTCCCCTGCTGTCTTCAGCCTCCCAAGGTCCCCTCCCCACTCCTTTAGCCCCCCAACCCCTTGCTTACCTGGCAAAAGCTGGGTCTGGGTCCCCGCAGCTTGCACCGCTGCTTGCCCAGCACAGGCAGGCCTCATGCTTCAGGAGCAGGGAAAGGGCCAGTCATAGAGATGTTCTAGCACTGTGCCAGAGCATCTCCGGAGGACTGAGCCTCCGGTTGCCTCAGGGCACGGTCTGGGACTGGGTCTGGGACCGTGCCCTAACCCATTTTTTTCCCCTGGGTTTTTTTTGGCCCCTGGATCCAGGGGTCTAATTTTCTCCCTGTGCTGCAAGTTTGCAGTGTGGGGAACATTTTTTCATTCCTGCACATGCCTCTTTCCCCACCTCAAATGGGTATGAGACGGGGCAAGAGGCACTTGTCTGGACGCACCCAAGAGGGGCAAAGGTCAATCAATGTAAGACTTGATTTTATTAAGCAAATTAACATTAAACGAATGCACTTGGAGAATAAGAACATGATACTCACAGCATATACTAGGGAGTTAATTCCAACTGAATGTGTGTGTGAACTGACTTTTAGGCCCCTGGCCGATGTTGCACTTAAGACGTGAATACTTGGTCTGTTAATCACATCCCTGGCCATTCAAGGAATTAATAGCATCACAAAAAGGGAACCCAGCCACAAAAATATTACAGAAAAATGTGTAATCTTTTTGTGGCTGGTTTCCATCGTGCTTTAAATTTAATGTGTAACAAGGTTAGGAACTGACTGGGGACTCCAACCAGCCCCAGTATGTTCCCTAACAGTCAACAATCAGTTGATTTTCAGCTGGATATGGGACTGCACCAGGGCTTGAACCAGCTGTGGTGCAATCCCTGGCAGCCGACAGTCACCTGATCACCAGCAAGCTCTGGGGTGCTCTGCATCAAGGCCCATGCGATTGTTGGGATCAAGGATCACACCTTTAAAGGAATGTCATTAAACAGCACAAAGACAATAATAAAGGTTCAATTCATAATTGTTCCAGGAAAATTGGTGCCTATTACTGTGTTACAAACATGTAAAGTTTTGAATATCACTAAAAAGAAGCCAGCTGATACCAATAAAGAACAGTTCTCTTATGTTTTAATGGTATAGAGAAACTGTAAACTGACACTCCCCCTAGTCATGCTCCTAGAACTGTTATGCTTTAAGAAATAACCCTAAAGAGGAACTAGGCAGGTTATTCATTTTTGGACATGATTTAAAAAAAAGAAGAACAACCAGCTTGGGTTTACTCCCTGATCATCAGGGATCCATACATATATATATATATGTAGCATACAATATTTTCTTGATATATTTACAATTTTAAAGCAGTTTAGAAGCCTACCAGTGCTTCAGTCACTATAATAAAATAAATTCTAAATACCTATACATTTTGGAATTTTATTTTGGGTTTTCTATCATGGAAAATCAGAGCTCCCCTGCCCTCCCTTCACTCACCAGGATGTAGATCCAGGCCTCTCACTTTCTACCCATAGCCCCCTGGCCTTGCAGGTGCCTTTAAATCCACACCTACTGCCCCCTGAGCCCTGCTGGTGCCTCTCACTCCCAACCCACAGCCCTCTGCCAGTTCTGGGGCTCCTCACTCCTAACCCACAGCCCCCCCGACCCCTGCCTGAGGGGGCCTGTAGCTGCCAGGGCTATGGGACCAGGGTCCCAGGTCTGTAGCCCCATGTTCCCCAAAGCAGTGCCTGAGCCCTGGCTGCTGCCCATGGGAGGCACTAGCTGCTATGGCAGAGGGGAGTGCAGATCCCGGCTTCCCTGCCCCTGGGACCTCTGCAACCCAGCGGGCAAAACTGGGTGTGGCAGGGCAAAGTGGGGCTGGGTGGGGAGGCTTGCGCTGCTTCTGGGAGATCTACATTGCCATAGTGAGGTGCCCTCTGCCCACCTGGCAGTAGCAAGGAGCACAACTCCAGGCCACCACCCCCACTGTTGCCAGGCAAGCAGGGGGTGCCTCATCATGGCAGCACAGGACTCACAGCAGTGGCACTGAATTTCCCCATCCCAATCTGTCCTGCTGTGCTGATTCCCTCCCACTGGGCTGCAGAGGCCCCAGGGGGAGGGCAGCAGGGTGGGGCACCCAAGCCCACAGTTGTCAGCGTGAGCGCAAGAGTGCATGCAGTGGCACATACTCCCAGATGAGCTGCTCATAGTCCTGTCCGGCTCCCCACCTGGGCCCTGTGACCACACACAGCCCCAGGCCCCAAGCCCCATTCACTACCCAGGCTGGGCAGCAGCCCCAGCCCTAGTCCCAGCCCCAGCCCTACCCAACTCCCTCCCTCACTATGGGGGCCTCATTAATCCCCCCACCCCATGACTTACCTGAAGGGAGCTGCTCTCCAGGCTGCCTGGCAGCCATGTGCATGCATGCATGCTCATGGTGCCTCCGTCTGACCACCCTCCTCCCGCACCCCGCAGCCCCTTGCCTCTGGAACTCTTCCAGCCTGCAAGGAGAAACCCACCATTTCCCATGTTTTTCTCTGTTAAAGGAGAAAATCTGTGTTTTTCTCCTTAAAAGAAAATCCATGTTTTACTGCATTTTTCTATGGTAAACAGAAAATCTGGATCCCTGCTGAAACAGTAAAAACAAGATTGTGCCTAGATCAGTGATTATCAATCAGGGTGGTGGGGCACTCCTGGGGTGTCATGAGATCTTTTCAAGGGTACCATGGGGTTCCTTGCAATGTTAGTACTGGTAAATGTAAAACATGAGTCACAAGATAAGCCCAGAGAGTTCAAATAGGAATCCAAATATTAAAAATGTTGTGACCTGTTGTGGTCTTCTTGAGTTGTTTGCAACAGAAAAAAAAAGGCTCTATTATTTTTTTTAAGTGGGGAAAAAAAAGGAAAGCTAAAAGCTAGCATTTTCTGAGGGGTGACTTGAGTCTAAAAAGATTGAGAATCACTGGTCCAGATCCTAAATAATATAAAATAGATATGTCAAAAGGAAACACTTTGCAATTCCTACCAGAGAGGGAATTTTTGGAAGCATTGCAGAAACTAAATATTTCTTCAGTTGGGGTGCACCCTCTGAAATTTGTCAAGTTTCCTTTGAAAAGAATAACACTAGGTTTTGTACTTTACAAACACCTTTTGGATTGTGTTCTACATCTGAAGTTTTTCACAGCAAGGTATAACAGATTAATGAAGGTCTTGAAGGAAGTGATGTACACCTAGATGATATCCTCATTTGGGGGGAAAAAAATTGAGGATCATGATTTAAGACTAAAATTTGAACTAGAAAGAGTTCATACAGCAGGCTTGAAACTAAATGAACAAAAATACAATTTCAGGGTCAAACAAATAATAGATTGAAAAGAAAGATCAGCAGAAGAAGGGACACAAGTTGATCCTGAGAATCAAGGCCATTAATAGTATGCTACCCCCTAATGATAAATGATTGAAAAAATCATGGGAATGGTCAATTTTGTAGGGAAGTTTATAACTTAGCAAAGAAGAGACAAACATGGGAACACTGATGGGGAAAAAAATGCTCAGTGGGCTTGGGAACATAACCCTGCCACTGATCTAAAGGAATTAATCAAAAAGGCTCCTGTGTACTGTGACTCCAGAAGACCCACTAAACTCTCAAGGGATGCCTCTAAATAAAGAATGGGGCAGTTCTGATGTAAACACACTGAGAAAATGGGAGACCACTAGCTTATGCACCAAGGGTACACCTGAAAATAGAGCATCTGGTAAGCACAAGCTGGAAAAGCTTTAGCTCTGGTATACATTTGTAAAAAATGTCATATGTTCATTAATGATGTTTTTGACATCTGTAATTTGAATGCATTAAAAGAGGGATAATATTAATGAAAAGATAGTATGATTACGACGGGAGCTCTAAGGAGTAACCACCACTGCAAACCAAGGACACATCTGATGGCAAGGAATGGACACAAAAGGCAGTAGCACATTAGGTCCTACATGTGTTCCTATAGCCTATCAAGTTGTCAAGCCAAAGGGATGGGTATTCCAGAGGTACAGAAGGCACTTATCACTTATCCAAGGAAGAAAAACAAAGGGAATCGCAGGACTCATCATCAGAGCCAGAGCTACTATCTAATTAATAAGATTCTGCAAAAGAGATTAGAGATAAAAAGGCTGAATCGAAAACATCAATGGAAGGGGACATAACAAGCAGATTGCTGAGTGAAATTTATGGCAACGATATTTCTTTATGTGCCAGCATATTAAATCAGGGGGTACTTGAGAAGGCCCTAGGGGGTACGTGCGGGCAGGCATGGACAGAACGCTGCCACACAATATCTCATGCTGCCATGCAGGTGCCACCCACCCAGCCAGATGTGGGGGGCAGGGGAAGCTCACACACGGTGGCTGCTGCTGCTCTGAGTCTGGCTACATGCCACCCCGCACCCAGCATCCAGCCTTGTGCCCCCCTGCCCCACCCACCCCCGCCACCTACTTGGCAGCCAGGGTTACACTGCTCCACATCTGGCCACCAGGGGTACAATGATCCAAAAAGACTGAAAATCTCTGTATTAAATGATTCCTGGTCAGTGTAGGGTACTGTCTCTCACACAGCAAAATTAACAACAGAATTTGCAGTAAATTGAAGTTTCCTGAGATGCCGCTTCTCCTGTGAGCTTTCTGGATTTTTTTCCCCTAATAAAGTGGACTCAGCTTTCCTTAAGTCTCCACTGGTGGTCTGATTGTTTGACCACAAACTCATTCCATCCTTTTACCTCACTGCTGAGAGTGCCAAGTAAATCTTGTTTGTAGGTCTTCTGGCATGCCTGTTATATTTACTGCTGGACTGAGTAGCTGTTTAGCAATTAAATATATCTTGCAAGGCTCAGTAAGTTTGGTTTTGCTGCCAGGAGTGACCAAAGGGAAAGCGAGGGTTGACATGTGACAGCAAATTGGAATGGCACGTAGCAGCCAAAGGGAGATTGTATACAATGTTGGGGGGGGGGGGGGGGGGTGATATGCTAGTGATGCCAAAATATAGTGTTTAGGAGGAGCCATCATTTGGAAGAGGCCCTAAATTCAGGAGATCAGAAGAGCTGGAAAAGGGATGGAAAGTTTATTTACAGAGGTGATGTGAGAGAAGAAGTTCAGAAAGGTCCAGAACACGTGAACAGAACAAGGGAGTTGGCCTATAATTAGTGCAATTTTCACATTAGAAAAGACTACATTGTCAGGAAAGGAGCAATGGAAAGAAGTGCAGCATGGGCAGAAGTTGATCAAAGAATCACAGAAAAGTTGCAGAGAACATCCCAAAGGTGAGGAAGGATGGGGAACAGGAAACAGCGTGCTCCAGGGAATGCAGGGTGGAGCAAAGCAGAATCCAGCAAAGAGCAATGAACAAGCACTACATGGCTGATGAGAACTACTGAAAAAAATGGTTGAAACTACAGGCAGGAAAGTAAATCTTTATATATTGGTAGGAAAAGTTTTCATTTTTTCTCAGGAAATATGTAATCTATTCAATATTTTCACTTAGTTCTGTTCTGGTTTGGAATTTTCATTTCCAAATGAAATGCTTTTAAAACCAAAGCATTTTCAAAATAATTTTTTTTTCCTACTAAAAAAATGAATGAAAGAAATATAGAAGGCTTTTCACATCACTATTTTTCTTCCTTTTCCAATTCAAAATGTCCAAAGTTGAAGAAATCTTGAAAATGTAAATAGCAACAAAAGAAAAAGTGAAAAAAACTCCACATTATTTTCCTGTAGACATGGTTAAGAAGGAAAGGGCAGAGGGGGAAATTAAAAAAAATCAGAATTTTGAACATTTAAAAAAATATATATTTATAAAATGCTAATTCCAGTATTGTGAAAGAGGAGCCATTTTTAATTAAAGCTTTGATCAAATAGTCTTTTAAATAATCCAGAGATGTTTGAACAGATAGAAAGGCTGCAATATGACAGCACAGACTTGAAATATTTTCATGTCTATGGCCAAAAGGGTAAGACCAGTGAAAATGGTCTAGTATATAACAGAACATAACATGAATGTCAAATATTGTAAAATGCTCTTTTAGGAGGTCAGCAACAGGGAACTTAAGATTTGTGGGTAAGATGCTGGTAAATTTATATGTAACTTTCAAAACATAAGACAAAGGGCAAGTGTTCTCTAATATTCCTTTTTTTTTTTTCTTGGAGAGTGTGTCTTATAAATCTCTATGATTTATAAGTACCGCCAAGAAAGAACTAAGGATGAACTCTTGTGAAACTGTTTACTTAGAGAATAGAGATATTCAACATGAATCTTTCATGTTTACTAGTCTTATTATGGATTATCAATTTAATGGCACATTTATAGGCTCTGATTCAGCAGTTCATCCCTACTCACCAAAACATGTCAGCACATATAACTTTCAGCACATGCATAAATCCTACTGCTGTCAATAGGACTAATGGATTTGCTGACAGTTATACCTTGGCTAGAATGTTTTGCTAAAAGGTGATGGCCTTAATGATATGTTTGAATGCAGAATCCATTGGAAAAATGCCAATCAATTGGTTTTAATGCGCAATTCACTGAAATCAAACCTTTTAATTGAGACTCTTCAATTTCACCAAGGTTCCAAAATAACTGAAACATACAGGCCTAGCGATGTGCTGGGCAACTTGAACTTCCAACTCCTCAGCAATCCACGTGGCAAGCTGAGATGAGTCAAAAGCCTGAGCGTTTGTCTATATACATAATGTAGTTCTATGCAGAGATGTTTTCAGCTAGCCCTCTGAATGCTACCTTTGATTCCAAATGAGCTAAAAGCTAATTAGCTCAGGCCCATCACCATGCTAATGTGGCTATGCTGCCTTTTATTTCAAAGCCAGTGCACGTGCCACTGGTTCTGTGATACTTTTGTACAACAATGCTTTGTGTTGTATTGACATGACCTTGTGGACCTAGAAGCCCCAGCCTATGGCTTGTTGACAGCTTGTGCTTCCTGAGACCATACCTCTGGGACAGCTATGGAGTCAGGAACTCCAGTTCTCAGGGTCCACAGCTTCAGGGTAGCCTGACACACATCCTGATACTGCCATGAGCTGAGGACTCCATTTCCTTCACTGAAAATCTCTATCTACATTTTCAGGTTTTGTTCCAATGGGGAGGGAGGGGAGAATTTTGTTGAAACATCAAAATTCTCCGTGAAGCAGAATTATGCTTCTTTGCCCTACTCCATTTACTTTTCTGAATTGGGGTCACATTATCATCCCACCTTCTCACTAGTTAGTACATGCATGTTCTTGGTATGGTTACAAGAAACATTCTATATTTTATTTGTTAATTCCATGAGTTTCATAACAGCAGTAATGAACTCGGGCCTTCCTAGCCATTACTTACGTTACTGTGAACCCTTAACTCTTCTTGCTGGTCATTAATTGTAAAGAAATGTCTTTTCTGGGAATCATTATTCCTGAAAGGGTAATCCTGCCCTTAAAAGTGACTCTAAAATTGGCAGTGTTTCTTGTTACTCACTGACCTCAGATCAAATGCAGTCAGTTTTCAGATCCACTGACTCTGGCATTGATTTATGGATATAATTAGACTTCTGAACATCTATTGGTATTTTTATGCATGTATTTTCTGTTTGTATCAATTTGTATTCCTAATGCATCCTTAGACAGGTACACAATACACCAGGTAAAACAAACATCTGGTCTTCAGAAGGGCTGAACAAAGAATGCGCCCACAGATTTCTGCTGGAGCTTTGGGTGCTCAATCTTTCTCAAAATCAACTCCATGTTTATGTCTAAAATATAAGGAAAGGAAAATCTTTCCAGGATATCATTCACCTCATAATTATTCTAGGTATCTATGGGAACCACTCCCTTGTAACAACTCACTGTGTTGCTGCTCTACAAATGACTCCAGCTCATAGAATTCTGTATTCAAGTTCTAAACTCAGTAAGCCTAGAAGACAGAAGAGCACACAAGCAGTGGACTTAACTAGTAAGAAAAAACTCAGTAGCAGAACTACTAATGTTACTTGATGAGGAACACCAGAGATGTTTGCAACCTTCACAATTTAGGAAGGCAGAAATAAGGTTCAAATCAGAGGATATGATCAAAAGGCAGTGAATTCAATGGAAAGATTGACTTCAATGGGTTTTGTATCCAGTCCTGAATCTTTCATGAGTTTAACCTACTCCAGAAAAAGCTAGCCATCCCTCAGACAATAGTTGTAGTAGTTGTTCTTCCCATGCATCTATTGTGTTGAGAACCTGGCTGCATTCTGATCGGAGATACTGAGGGATGCCTCAGCTCCTGCACATGAACATCATGTATGTGTGTTTACATAGGAGGCTATATTCCACATTCAGGAGATGAAGCTGGATATTTCTGAAAAAATAATGTTGAATATGGGGTTGTCATGTTTGTTCACCACATTCCACAAACTGAAGAGATCGCTTGGGATGGAAAAATATTTCCCTTAGCATTTCCAAGCTTTTTAAAGTGCTGACATTGTCAACTCACCAAGGCTAAACACTCAGGGATCTCATTTACCATTGTAGTACCCATTCTGAGCAAAACACAAGGTAAGTGGTAAGCAGCTATTTCTTTGAATAAAAATTCATTTTGGCAAACATGTCTTTGCTGTTAAATACTTTCAGCTTTTCTACTGAATGTTAACATCCTAATTGTCTTTTGAACTAGCTCCAGAATGACTTTAGGGACATTTAAATGTTTGTTCTCTGAAAAGGTCTTCTTTAATGCCAGGCTGTAAGAATTAAAGAAATAAGTAATTAAATATTATAGACCCCCAGCAGATATGCATTGCTAGCAAAGTAAAAAGCCTGCTTTCTTTGAAGATAACTTGTGTTTTTCATTTTTTAGTTGGCATCTGCCACTTGCATTCACTCGCTAAAGACATGCCAATTGATGGAGAGCTGTAATTAACGCATGTTAGATAATATAAAAATAAACACGAGCAGGTTTCCTGAGGAGAAGTATGGGATTGGAGAGAGCAACAGAAACTGAGTATTTATTGATGGAAAAACAGAAAGTTCACCTCTTGGAATCTGATCTGATCATAGAATATTTTGGATAGCAAACTGCAGTGAATACATGACCTCTTCATATTACACAATCAGGCTGAAAATAACAACCAGATAATATCTTTGCTCAGGAAATACACTGACAAACATGATGAGCCAGATTAGAGTCTGTGCCTCCGCCTCCTCAGTCCATTCCCTACATGGGAGGCTTGGTAAGGAGCATGAGGCAGTAGAGGTGGGAACAGGAGTAGAAAAGGATTGAGGAGGGAATGAGGGAGCATTGTGACTTTGATCCTCCATTGTTGCAGGTTCCATTCAGGACCATATGTCCACTGTAGCATAATAAAAGGGGAAGAGCAGCAATAATAGTCACTGACTCCAGTAGCACAGCAGCTGACACTACCCCATGTGCCAAAGCTGCCCAGGATGTGGAGCTGCTTTGTTATGCCTTTGTATGCCTGAGACACAATTTAGAGATACCCAATGGTAGAGTTTTAGGGCACATCCAAGCTGCCCCTGTGTTGTGCAAAGGGACTACATTGTGCTCCTACTCTGCACTCCAGAACAACACAAGAAAATAAGGCAAAGAGTGGCCTTGAAGAGGTGCCAAACCTTGCTCTCTGTTTAGGGTGTAGTTATTAGCATGTTCTTGGGTCTATTCTAAGGCAGGTGCACTGCCCCATTTCCAAAGATAGCAAACTTTGTAGGGGAACAAGAGGTGGGATTGGCTTTCCAGAAGAACCCCCAAGCATGGCATCCCCAAATTATGTTCTGGCTGGATCTGACCCTTAGAAGTTCACTGGGTATGACCCACACTTTATGAACACACAGAGACAAACATAGCTTTTTGAGAAGAGGGGGGAAAGGACATTGATATTTCTTAGGTTCATGGGAAAATTCTGGTTGATGCTCAGAAAGATAGGTGTATTTTGTGAAAAAGCTGAAAAATATTTCATTTAAAATCACTACTTTCTATCCTAATTATCAATGAACAATTTTGGCCTCAATTTTTATAGGTTCAGGAGTTTTGCCGCCAGTGCTAAATGGACAGTTTTGAAACTGAAGTTTCACATTTGCTTTTGCCAACCAGATTAACACTAACTGACATGGCTTCTTCCACATCCCCAGTCATTCAGCCTCTTCTCACTGAAGTCAATGCCAAGCTTGATTTTAAATTATAACAGAAGCAAGAGCAGGGCTTCTTGCCAGTTGCAAAGCTGCTTACCACAGGTACCACCCCCTGATCCAGACTGCTGCCATTTTTTCAGATATTGTCAATAAATTGTCCCAGCATCATTCCCCACAATAGAACATCAAGTAGCAGCTTCCTAATGATGCAAGTAAAAATACAAGTTAGCCTGGAAATTAAGAGAAACTTTTTAACTATGAGGGTGGCCAAGCATTGGAACAGGCTACCTAGAGACACTATGGAATCTACATCATTGGAAATTTTCAATGTCTGTTGGACAGACACTTGGCTGGGATGACTTTGTCAGGGATGATCCTGCCCTGAGCAGGGAGATGGACTAGATGACCCAGTGATGTCCCTTCCAGCCCTGTCTTTGTATGGTCCTACATGGCAAATACATAGAAAACTTATCTTAATTACCCATATGAAAATGCTGGGCCACAAACTGTAAAATATGATAATACGGGATTATGAATGAAGCTACACACTCTTCATTTAAATCAGTGTTTGTGACTAGGGCTAGATTGACAGTGTCAGGAGCCTATCCAGCCAAACTCATAATGTATGATTATTTTTAGTGTTACTTATCTCAGCTAGCTAAACCGGTATATGAGAGGTAAGCCTGTCTAGATACCTTTAGCAGTTCTCTGATAGGCTGTAAACATGCTAGTTTATTTCTGCTAACATTTGTCTGTCAAAGATCTACTTGGACATAAGGACACATGTGTTAGTGAGGGTTATTCTCAAATACTACAAACTTCAAAGGCATACTCCGCACTATAAAGTTGTTATATATAGGTTAGGTACTATATAGACCCTCCCTCTTCTAAGAAATGTACACTGTTCTGGTCTACTCTTTTATCCTTTCAGTTTCTATTACAAAGCAGAATAGAATAAATGTGACCTACTTATTACTAGACCTCTACAGTAGAGACTATAATCCCAGTTCTACTGGAATTTTCCCATTCTCTCATTCTATTGTATATATTGCAGATCTTTTCTTTTAAACGCTGTTTGTATTTTCATACAAGGAAATATTTGTTCTGCCCGCAGAGTCAGACTTGGTACCAGAACATAGAACAGTTAAACACAAGTCCTTTTCCTTTCATCAATTAATACAAAACACAGCCAAAGAATGAGTAATGGCATTGTATGAAAACCAAAAAGAGAAATGAATCATGAACTTGTGGTTGCTGTTTCAACGTTTGAAGGCCAAGCCCCATGAAACTGGACTGACATATTTCATTCCAAAGTGATCATTACAATAGTATAATTTACCATCCAGTTCTCTTTTCAGATAAATAAACCAAAGTCTCATTTTAAATAAGTATTTTATAGCTGGACTCTACCATATCTGATTTTGAAAATAGAATATTCAGTAAAAGCACACACCATTTTTCTCTACTAAGACAGTTGTTTAATAGGAAGTTGGTTGACTTAAAAAAGCTAAATAATGTTGTAGAGAGTATAGTATTCCTATAACTTAATGTTGCATTTAACTTTGGAACTTTTGACCTAACCAGCAGAATACTGATTCCTCTTCTCATACCACTAGACATAAAAATAATCAAGAACATGGTAACTGCTGCTGACAACTGAGAACAATTAAAAAAAATACATGAAATTTTCCTCAGCAAAATGTATTGAGGGCAAGAGGTTAGAATTTGGTGAAGAACATGAAAATGTGTGTATTCATTCTGGTTGGAACAAGCTAATAACAAATCATGGATATATTGAATAAAGTAGGTCATTCATGGATGTATTTGAATAAAGTAGGTCATTCATGGATATATTGAATAAAGTAGGTCATTCTGATGCTTGCAAGAAGTATGACAACAAAAACCAATCTATAGGCTATGCATATGATCCATTTTGCACCAGATTGTGCCCAATTTCTACTGATCTATGCTGGGAGCAAGAGGAGACACTCCAGAGATGTTGTGTGTCATGGGATGGGGTCCCTAGGGTTGGCCACGATACCCTTAGGGCTCCTGACTCTGCCAATCCTGCCCAATGGGTACCCTTTCTTTCCTGCCATGTCTTGTCTTGATGAACCCCATTGAACCCTATGTGTTCTTGGACCCCTTTTGGGTCCCGCTCCAAAATGGATGCCTCTCAGGACACCCTCAGCCTCATGGGCTATATGTGTGGCTCTAAACTGTCCCCATGCCCCAAGCCTCGCTTTAAACTAGCCTCGCCGGGGGAGGGGGCCGCAGGAAGATGAGGAGATGCCACCCGAGCAAGGCAGGTGACACATGCAAGGAGTGCCCAGGTAAGAAACAGGGGTCCGGATAGTCTTCCTAATCGGGAGGGGGGGGGAGGGTGAGGCAAGCACAGCTATGCAAGGCCTTAAATGCCTGTATACCAATGCTCGGACTATGGGGAACAAACAGGAGGAACTCGCCCTCAGAATAGCCAGTTCAAACCCAGACATAGTGGGGCTTACAGAAACGTGGTGGGATTCATCCCATGACTGGGCAGTTAATATTAGGGGCTATAGGCTCTACAGGCGGGATAGAGAAGGAAGGAAAGGCGGGGTGTGGCGCTCTATGTCAAAGAGCAATACACATCTTCTGCCAGCAAAATGGGGTCAGAGGAGGGGCAAGCTGAGGTGCTCTGGGTCAAGATACAAGGGGGTCGTGGGGAGAGGGATTTAACAGTGGGGGTCTACTACAGACCCCCCAACCAAGGGGAGGAGCTGGACCAGGAATTTTCGGGCCAGCTTGCAGAGGCACTTAAGGCAAGGGATGTAGTTGTCATGGGTGATCTAAATTACCCAGACATCTGCTGGGAG
>NW_005841917.1:1566466-1566994 GCF_000455745.1 Alligator sinensis
CCACTTAACCCAGGAGGTGCACAGTCCCACCAGAGGAAATGCCCTGTTGGACCTGGTCCTGGCCACAGGCGATGATCTGGTAAGGGGGCTCCAGGTCCTGGACCACCTGGGTGATAGTGAGCATTGCTTGCTGGAATTCATCATTCAGTGCAGGGTGTCAAGGGCCTACAGCAAGGCGGTAGCCCTAGACTTCAAGAGGGCCAACTTCAACGAGTTGAGGAGATTGCTGGGAGAGGCACTGGGGTTCTCGAGGGCAGAGGATCTCAGTGCCCAAGAAGAGTCGTTGTGTCTTAAGGAGACGATACTCAGGGCCCAAGAGGTGACAATCCCAACAAGAAGCAAGGGGGCCAAGAGTGCCCAAAAGCCTCCCTGGCTCACCAAGGAAGTCCGGGAATGCCTGGTTGCCAAAAAGGCGGCGTACACCCGGTGAAAGGGGGGGGCTATCTCCGAAGAAGAGTATACCTCCACTGCTCGGGCCTGTAGGGGGGTTGTTAGGAAAGCTAAGGCGGACATAGAGCTAGGACTAGC
>NW_005841917.1:1567987-1568406 GCF_000455745.1 Alligator sinensis
TGGGAAACTCCCTTCTTGAGAGCACGGAGGCAGAAAGGGATCTTGGAGTCATCATTGACTCGAAGATGAACATGGGCCGACAATGCGAGGTCACGGTCGGCAGAGCTAACCGGACCCTATCGTGCATCCACAGGTGCATCTCAAGTAGGGCCAAGGAGGTGATCCCCCCCCTCTATGTGACACTGGTCAGGCCATAGCTGGAGTACTGTGTCCACTTCTGGGCACCCCATTTCAAGAGGGATGTGGACAACATTGAGAGGGTCCAGAGGAGGGCCACCCACATGATCCGGGGACAGCAGGGCAGACCCTACAATGAGAGGCTACGGGACCTGAACCTGTTCAGCCTTCACAAGAGAAGGCTGAGGGGGGACCTTGTGACCGTCTATAAACTCACTAGGGGGGACCAGAAGGGTTTGGGG
>NW_005841917.1:1568517-1623207 GCF_000455745.1 Alligator sinensis
CTAGGATCTGGAACCAGCTTCCAAGGGAAGTGGTGCTGGCTCCTACCCTGGGGGTCTTTAAGAAGCGGCTCAATGCCTACATGGCTGGGGTCCCTTGAGCCCAGTTTTCCTCCTGCCCAGGCAGGGGGTCAGAGTTGAAGATCTACAAGGTCCCTTCCGACCCTACTTCTATGATTCTATGATTCTCACAAATTGTTTTCACACGTTGTCCCTTCTAGGCCTTAGTGTAGCATGGCCTCCAACCATCACTGAGCTCTCTGCAGCCCTGTCTCTCTCTTGGCACCCCCTGGCACTGGGGTCTGTTCACCCCCAAATACTGCACCCACACTGCCACTGGGGTCTGTTCACCCCTGAATACTTCACCTACACTGGCGCTGGGTTCCCCATACTGTAGTAGGTCCCCAATGAGGCCCCCTCCTTCTCCAATAGCCTCAGCCCAATTCACCAGTTTTATAAGACAGTAACCAAAATATGAGCCCCTGGGCTATAACATAACACAAAAACGTTCAGGGTGTGCTCTGCCCTTTAAAAGAGTCAAACTTCTTCCCTGGCACTAAGTGCCTAGTAGGCAAGGGTACCTGGTGAGCTCCTGGAGCCCCATTAGCCCTAAGTGCAGCATATCAGGCAGCTGCAGTGTCTCTGGGCAATTTCTCCCTGGAGGCTCCTTCCCCTTTGACTGCTGGCAGGGAACTGACTCTCTAGTCCCAGCCCTGGGGTTTATATGGGCCCAGGGCCCTGCCTTTTCCAGTCAGCTGACCGGCTGCAGGTGCAGGCTAATTTCCTCATTAGCCTGCTGCCACAATAACCTGCACCTGTGCGTTTCCTGCCTGACTACTAGGGCCTTCTCTCTAGGCAGTCTCTGCCATCGAAGGAGCAGGTACCTTAGTGCCCTGCAATATTCTGGAAGGCACCAAACCAAAGGGAAGCATAAAACTTCCCTGAGTTCCCAGAGGACCACTCAAACCGTATCCCCCACACCACATTTAGAATACTGTAGCATGCTTCTCTCTATAGTCATACAGTTCCTGTGTCTGATGTGTACATGGCCAAGAACCTTCTCATGCACCTTCTTCCTGTTGGGTTGAGAGGACTTTAGAGGGACCAGGTTCTTCTGTTTAGGGTAGATCCAGATTATCATTATGCCAGGTAGCCCCCAGGCCACTGCAGGCTGAGTAAGGATTCTTTGACCCACTCTCCTCTTACACACAATCTTGCTCCTTCACAGGTGTGAAGCCTTGCACATTAGACATGTTTCCAGGTTTCCTGATGTCAGATCATGTGATATCACATGACATAGACTGAGATTCCTAAAAGAAATTATTCCTCCTTATGACCACACATCAGTTCAAGGACTTGCTTTTATAAAATAAGTTGTGCAAAGAATTTTCCCTATAACCTGAATCAGCAATTTTTGTTTTAGTAAAGAACCAACCTTCCCAGCCTCTAAAGTCTGTCATTGCTCAGCAAAACAGCAATAGCATAAAGAAGTTTAAACATCACTAAAGCCTACAGTAAATATTTGCAATGTTTAATCCCTCTCCCATCATTCTATAGGTCAGACAATGCTGCAAGAACTTCAGTTAAAAAAATAAGATTTTGAGACATTCTACATTCTTACTAGAGACAGAATAACTATTGTGATTCCTAGTCACTTATACCAGTGGCACTTATATCAACAATATTTTGGCAGACAGTTCTTTTCCCTGAAAGGCTGGCAAACTTAATAACCAGAGATCCAGGTTTGCCGTTTCCCACAGAAAAATGGAAAAAATGTGGATCTCCCCTTTTACCCAGGAAAACACAGGATTTTTCATTTTAATGGAGAAATGTGGATTTTGCACTTTTGCAAAAAGCTCTCTGGAGGCTGGCAGAGTTCCAGCCTGCAAGGGGATGAGGGAAGCAGGAGAAGGGTCATCAGGCCGGGGGCGCCATGTGCATGCATGTGCACATGGCCACCAGGCAGCCAGGACAGCAGGTCCCACAGGTAAGTCTGGTGGTGGGGGGGAAAAAAGTGAGGCCCCTATGGGGAAGGAGTTGGGCAGGGCTGGGGCTGGGGAGTAAGGGGCCTGGGGCTGCATTCTGTGGGCTAAGGGGGCAAGGGGAGCTCTGATTCTCCATGGTAAAAATCCCAGAATCAAATACCAAAATTTATAGTTATTTAGGATTTATTTTATTATAGTGATTGAGGCACTGGTAGGCTTCCAAATTGCTTTAAAATTGTAAATAAATCAATAAAACATTGTGTTCAAGTGATACCTATATATATAGTGGTGTTTCATTTCAATCATGGATTTGGGGTTTTTAATCAGAGAATGTGTTTTTCTTTTGTCAGAGGAAACCAGGATCCCTGCTAATAACCAAATCCCATTTTCCAGAAATCAATCCCTGCTAATAACCAAATCCCATTTTCCAGAAATCAAAGGTTTCCATTGATTTCAACAGAAACAGTCATGCTTTGAACACTTGATTTTGAATTATCCTAAGACCCCAAAATTCCCATTATTTTCCACACCTTGAATCTCAGTACCAGTTCTAAACCCAGCTCCTGAATATAAGCTGAATCTCAGGAGGTGCTGAACATCTGCAACTCTCATTAAAATCAATAGGAGTTCCCAAGATCATGCCTCTGATTCCTACTGGCTGTATATATTATCTAATAAATACCTAGATAATTTAAGGTTCCTGAATTAAAGTATTCTTGGAGTAATTCTTCCACTGTCTATTTTTTCTGGTACTAGTGGTCAGAAGATCTTCCTTCCTTTTATTATTATTTATTTGTATTACAGTAGCACTTCAAAGGCACCCCAAGGCATCTTCCCCTTCCCAGTCAAAAAAACCAATACTACAAAACTACAGTTATCTATTATAGAATACAAAACAGAGCATTCCCCACTTTGATTGACAAATCAAAATGTGTTGACCTCACAGACATACTGCAAAGCCCATCTGTTTGAGTTGAAATGGATACAAAGTGGTGAGTATGATTGCTTTGGGAGAGGGAAAAAGAGTGGAGTCTTAAACTACACAAGTACCTTATCTGGGATAAAATAATATGTGGGAGGGAGGGAAAAGAGGCACTGAGGCTTTGTATGGTTTTATGTTTGGAATTCTTGTTATGGTATTTCTAAATATATGTTGGGTCCACCCAAAACATTCACAGGCAACCTTGGTACAGAATTCCTTTTCTAATGAAATCTAAACATATGCATTTTAATTATTAAAAACATTAACTATTATTAATTTAGTGCTACATCTTTCACAAATGCCAGCTTGCCTCAAAATATGGTGACCCTTTGTGAAAAATATCATGGAAAAAAAAAGTTTTGCCCAAGTTGCACAGAACCAATTCGAAGGAAGTTTCATCTATTTGCTATATGCTTTACCTTTGAAATAAAGGTCAGTTGTATTATTTTAGTGGGGACATGTCAAATGAAATTAGCATTTTTAGAGGGAAATTTTGGAAAACAGAGATTTAGATATTCTTGAAAGGCTAAATACAAGTTAGAGGCCCCCAAGTCAAACTGTATACATCGTGCAGAAGCCTGAAATTCCTGTGGTACTGTGTTAAAGGGATTCTCATGTGGTGGGTGTTTGTGTGGATGGAATGCAGAAAACAAAGCTGCAGTGATTTATGAAACATCTTTAAGATACAAAATCTTCTCATCCCTTCTTTGTAGCTACTTCAGAGGTACTGACCTTTGTTTGAAGTAGTAGCAGGAAAAAACCCCCAAACCCTGCGGCTTGTTGAAGAATCTGTGTACACAGGGGACTTGAATGGAGGAAGCCCTGGGGCTGATTATTTGGACAGAAGGGGTGCAATAAAAACCTATTGGATTCCAGGCAGCCAAGGAAAGGGCTTATAAATCCTTTCCTCTGCCCACAGAAAAAGTTCGGCACAGAGAATGCCTCTGAGTCCTACCCAAACCTCAGCTAACAGATACGTTAGCATAAATACACATTTGCACTCATCACACCTGTGCTGGAAGAGCAGCAGAAGACTATAGATCATTGTATTTAAACTCCAGTTCAGCAAAACATAAGCCTAATTTTATTAATTTGATTAATCCCATTGAAGTCAAGGTATTTACACACATGCTTAAGGTCTTGGCTGAATAGAGACTTAAGAGAAGCAAAAACAACTTAAAGAATATTACTAGTTTAATGTACCAGAAAATATTGTCTTGCATACAAATTACATCTAACTAATGTTCACAAATGTATAATTTAGAAAACCCAAAATGTTATACCTGAAACAATCATTACTTTTATCCTGTGACAGTTAACAATCTGATAGATGAAAGCAGTATTTCTCTCTCTCTTTAGCAAGAAGCTCCTCATGTTTGTTGCAATGGAAAGTAATAGTGTTTTGTATTATGAGTGAGAATGGCTTCTTGAGATGTATTATGAACTTTTTCCATATAGACCTGTCAGTGAATGCAAATAACTTACTTTATAATATTCCCTTTTGATAGGATACATAACACCATTCCTGTTCTGACTGATATGTTGCATGTGTCCATGCATTTGGAAATTATCTTGAGCTGTCATTTTGATGAGAAATGGAAAGTGTGTGAATGGTCCAGAAACTCTTTTTGTGAGCCATCTTTGTTTATCGTGGGCTGTTCACCCCAGGGCTTATTTTGGAATGTGCTCATATTGGGCTTGAGGTTTTCAGAAGAAAAGCCCTGATTTATGTTTATGTTCAACATATTCTTTCTTAGGAGTAAGGGAAGAACCTTTGGTTTATATATTTAGCTTAGATGCACTTTATTGGCCTTTTCTGTTTTTTAGTCTGATGTGCAGTGGTTTTTTATTTAAATCTTCATGTTAAAATTGTGATGCAAACAAAGAAAGGAAAAAAAGGACATATACTAATAGGCAAGTACTCGAGAGAAGACAGCTGTCAGGCAAGAATGGTACATGAAAGAGGATGGAGACAAGATATCGACAGAGCTACGGAAGACCAAGGACAGGTGAAGGAGTTACACTGAAAGACTCAGGAACAAAGAGAATACTAGGCAGACTTGAAGAAAGTTTCTGGTAAATCAAGCTTTGGTCTAACTATTAA
Source organism: Alligator sinensis (assembly GCF_000455745.1). Lineage (NCBI taxonomy): Eukaryota > Metazoa > Chordata > Crocodylia > Alligatoridae > Alligator > Alligator sinensis. The sequence continues at coordinate 1,573,586 of NW_005841917.1, forward strand.
CAGAGAAAGAAGTAATAGTAACACGTTGAGAGTGATGCAAATTAGGATCTTGAGGTTGATTTGTGGAGTCATTAAGATCATGCTAAAAAAAAAAAAAAGTGCAGCAACAGGCAAAGGTGATGTTAAGAGAGGAAAACTGGAGCAAGAGCAGGCTGAGATGGCTTGGGACCAGAAGGTCTGAAGAGTATACATGAAGGAAAGCTCAGGTCAAAAGAATCAGGGGCAAGAGAAACGGGAGAAGACCCAAGAAGATGTGGCATGAGGGGCAAGACCTGAGAATGTCTGGTATTTGAGAAGAGACAGTGATAGCAGCTTGTGGAGAATGAGGGTTCAAAAGTACAGACAGTCAAAAAGCCCAAGGCCGAATCAATTCAATCTTTGCAGTTTAATCTAAGCTGGGCAGATTGAATCGATAGGCAAGAGAACAGACATTCACTTTTGATTCCAGAAATACCACCACCTGCCTGCAGTGACCCAGGTCAGAAGCAATGGGGTGCTAGAGCACACCTCCCGGCTGAGCTGGAACAGACAGCTTGTGCCAAGACTAGCCCAACCACTGTACAAGAAGGGCTTGCAGGGAGGTACAAGGCATCTTGGGATGTTGGGGGACTGAGAATTAACTTGAATCTGGAGGGGGTCTGGGACAGAAGTTTAATAAACAGATTTAACCTAAATCACAAATCTGATCCATCCAGGTTTATCTTAAACCAATTTGGACCAATTTGAAAGCAGTTTATGTGTTCTGAACTTCTGTTGTGTTACAGATGTGAGCCATTTTCTGGTCACTTCTGCTGGAGTTTATGTGTAATTTCTGTCCCTAGCCCCATGGGGGACATGCTTGAAATAAGAAGAGTTAAAAATGTGGTGTGAATTACTGAAGGATATTTATCTCATTTAAAATATTTGTACTGCCTAAAATACAAACATGTAAAAATTATGTTACCTTGAGTAGAGTGATTTTCCTATACCAAACTAAATAAATTACATCTATATGCCAGGAAAAAAAGCATATAATATAACATAAGAAGGATCAGAAAATATAGGAAAGTAGCTGAAGCAGAATAAAAATGGTTTTCTTAGAGAACACAGGATAAGTACAGGCATCCCGCATCTTACGTGCATTTAACTTGCATGAATTCAACTATCCACAGGTGGGGACGGGGGGCAGGGGGCGGGGCTTGAGTCTGCACACAGCGCTGCCACTTACCTGGAGGCCCAGCCACCACCACGCTGCCAGCAGTGACTGCCTCTGCCTCCAAAACCTCCTGCCGCCGCCATGGAGCCGTGCCCGGAGCTGTGTGACCGGCCACCGAGTGTGGTGGTGGCCGGGCAGCATGCAGCCATCCCCATCGCCACCCCACGCTGCACCGCTGCCGCCAGCCACACAGCTCTAAGTGCGGCTCTGCGGCGGTGGCAGGAGGTTTTGGAGGCAGAGGCAGTCACCCCACATAAGATGCGGGATGCCTGTATTTGAAACTTTAGTCTTCACAATCAAACTTCCGTTCCACTTTCTGGAAAATACTGAGCTTTATCTCTAAGAATGCACTGATACAACAGAAGCAATTTAGAGTAGAATCTGGCACACAGTAGAGGCATTTGCATTTTGCTCCCTCTTTTTGGCAGTATTTTAAGAAGGTTCATGAATATGGTTCATGAAACACTGCTGCCTATACTCCGTGCCTACACTGTGGCTCCAACAGTTGTTCCAAGAGTTGAAGTTGACTTAAGGATATTTTCATGAAAGATTGTTGTGAGCAAAGCTTACTAAAGAGTTGGCCAACATGCTAAAATATCTACCACACAAAGATAATTTAAAAACCACACAATTATCCATCGAGTTATTTTTTTCATATCCAAAATATGTGGATAATGTTGAATATATGGAACACAAAACCAATAATACAATTTTCCCATTAAATAACCATTGGTGTTCCAAAGATGAATACAAGGCTTTTATTTTCTTTTACATTTAAAATGAAAATATACTAAGTTTAGGAAAACCATTTGGATATTATGCTAATGAGCATAATTTTACCAGGATTTTTAAATTACTTTAGTAGTGATTTCCTGAATATAATAAGTTTAACAATTCAGGCTTTTTGGCCTGTTTTCTCAGGGGGGGGGGGGGGGGGGGGGGGGGTTGCATTGAACTGTTTGCTGCTTGCTAATAGAGGCCATGATTTCGCAACTGTTACTTGTATCCAGTATTATTTACTCGTATCTGCAAAGTTAAGTACTCAAGTGAAACTATTTGCATGAGTAAATACTGCTCAGGGGAAGAACAGCTTGCAGAATTGGGTGCAAAATTACTGCTGGTATTTGTTTTGTGCTCCAGAGCCAGGACTAAATAACCCAAATGTCACTCTTCAGACAGTCTCTGCATGACAGATGATTTAAGAAATCCTTGGCAATGAAGTAGCAGGAAATGTTTACAACAGCTGGCCTCAAAGTAGGCTTTCCCTTTAATTGTTTTTTCAGCCTAGGACATTTTTCAGTTTATGAAATAGATCTGACAAATTTATTCTATATATTTTTTCCTGATTTATGGGAGAGCCCAAGAAGACAGAACTGAATAGAAGTTGTAAAAGAAAATCTCATTTATAACAAATTGAACCAATAGAATTATGTACTGATCGAATATTCAAAAGACTGTATTTATTGCCATAATATTTAATCAAAATGTAAAAGGATTATACAAAGTAAAATTTTAAGCTAGAATTCAGTTATACATGTGTTTGTGAAATGCAACAACTTAGATTCTAATAGAAGCCATCCTGCTTCCAGTTAAGTCATTGATGGAAGTTTTGTTTGTGGCTTTATTGGGAACAAATAAACTCCACAAGGAGGTAGTTTGAAAAATCAAATGAAAATTGGCAAACTTTAGAAGTCAGGAAATTTAGAAGCAGAGTTCAATAGGGACAGTTTTATTTTCTAACCACACCTAACCAAGTAGGCCAGAAATCTACTACAGCTCTTCTTCCCTAGACACACATTATCTTCTGCAGTGCTACGAAGTTGCAGCTCTACAAAGAACAGAGTGCTCTGGGACATGCACACATGCACAGCCCTCTGACTCAAGCATGACAAAGCGGTCACAAAGGCTGCTTCAAGTGACTCAGTGGCAAAAGCTGATCGAGCAGTGGAAATCACCCAATCAACACCTGCTGCAGCTGCAGCTTGATCACCCTTACTTCCTGACAGCAGGAAACAGTATGGCTACCTGCAAGCCACATGGTGCCAAAGGCTAACCAGGTGGTAGAGACTGCCTGATCAGCCCATGACCATTGCCACCCAGCAGCAACAGCTGACAGGCTGGACTGCAAGATGGTCCGTGTAAGGCTTATTGACAGTTCCCCAGGGGGTGTTTTATAAGGGAACCAGCCACTTTCCCTCCCTCCCTCTTGGAGAGGGGTTGGAGAGCAGAGCATTATAAGATACCGGGAGTCAGAGGGGTGCAGACAGAAGTGCAGCTCCCTGCTGTAGCTAAGAACACTTTGTAGGAAACATTCTGAATGATCCCCCAGACCAAACAGAAGTTCACTGTTGGTTCCAGGGAGGAGGTGAATCTACCTGCTGGCTGTGAGCTTGCAGCTGGTTTCCAGCAAAGGCCACATCTCCCTTCCAGGCTGTCCCTGTTCTAGTGATTTCCCACCTGGTGCTGGAGGGTGGGGTGGGGAATCCCCACTTTGGAGAGGTTCCAATACACCCACCCTACCCTCCAGCAGGCGCTGAATAAGTCCCAGACCGAATTCCCTCTGCTCCCTTTCACCTCTCCTCATTCTGAAAACAGTGACAAGTTGGCAGGCAGCACAGACAAAAGTTACAGAAGACACTCTTGAAACATCTTAATTTGACCGCTCATGCAATGAGGGCTCAAATTTTTACCTGATCGGCCAGATTTGAAGCAGTCTGCAGCCATGCACCTGTGTTTGGTCACAGCTATCAACCACTTTTTGTGGCCAGAGTGGGCAAAAATTGTCATTTGTGTGTGTGCCCATAGAGATCTTTCCACAAATTAAATTTGTCACAGCAAAGCTTCCCAATGACAGATCTCCCGCTGTTTGAAACAGTAACTTTTTTGTTATAGATCTACCATTTTAGTTGGGCTATTTTTTAAGTATGGCAAACACAATGAACATGTGGCCAGTTGGCTTTTGTTGTGCTAAACCAATTTGGTTTTGTTTTGGTTTTGGTTTGGTGGATAGTCCAGGGTCACTATCTCATCTGCCTTTCCAAAGTGGGTCCAGGACTCAGCTGTCACCCATTATATGTTATGTTCTGACACTTGGCCTAGGGACAGAACTTACCCATAAACCAGTATAAGTAATCAGAAAGCAGTTCAAATCTGTAACACAACAGGGCTAGGGACAGACATTACACATAAACCAGCTTAAGTGATCAGAAACTGGCTATAACCTGTAACAGAACAGACATTCAGTGCACATAAACCAGTTTGAAAATGGCTGAACCAGTTTCAGATAAACCTGGTTGAATGTAATATCAGACTTAACTGATTTGGGTCAAACTGGTTTATGCAATATCTGTCCCAGACCCCTTGATGGTTTAAGCTAAATCAGATTCCCCTAGCAGCCCAGCATGCTCTTTAGTCTGGGCAGGGCTCTCTGCTCCACAGCAAAGCTGGCCCCTCCCCTCTGCTCTCTGGGCCGGTGCTCTAGCAGAGACTTGCAGGCACAACAGGGTCTGCTAGCTTCCCCGTGCCCTTCCCCTCCCTGCACCACTCACTGCTTAAGCAGGGATCCCTTCCTCCTCTCTCCCACAGCACGAACCGTAGCCAGCATGTGGTATTCTAGCTAATGCTGCGTAAGGTAGATAGGAAAATGTCTGCTTAGGGGTTTTTGGAGCTAATCAACAGCTCAGCTGGTAATGTCTCTACATTCCTTCTTTTGGAAAAAGCTGATTAAGAAGAGCCTGAACCAATGAGTGAGACTTTGTTTTCTGATGGGGTGCTAAATTCTGATAACAGAGATGATAAATGCACTGTTATCAAAGAGAGGAGAGACCCCTCCCTAATCATAGTGTCCTACCAGGGCCTATAACTGGCCACTCCCGCCCTTCCCCTCAGCTCAGCTCTGTGGAAGAGACGGGAGGGCTGCTTTAGCGCCCCCCCCAGCTTCTAGCCTGAGCCACTGCAGGCATGTGCTGGCATTTTTTTCAGTCTAGAGGGGATGCCTGTGTGGTTACAAAGTGATTTAGCCTAGCCAGGTTAGACTAACCTGAATCAACTCAAGCTCAGGCTTTTTGAAAGTCTGTCCCTAGTCTAGAAGCTCAGTGCATATCAACCACTTTCAAAATGGCCAAAACCAGTTCAAAATAAACCTGGATGATTATTAGTTTTTGACTTAACTGATTCAGGTTAAATTGGTTTATTGAATTTTTGTCCCAGATACGCTCCAAATTCAAGTTAATTCACAGTCCTCCAGTATCCCAGGATTTGTGCCTACCCTACAACTCCCTCCCTCCCCACTTGCAGGGTGGGCAGGCTAACCATGGCCCAAGCTATCTGCTTCAGCGAAGCAAGGAGGTTTGCTCTAGCACCCCACAGCTTCTGGTCTGGGCCACTGCAAGTATGTGGCTGCATTGCCAGAATCAAAAGTGAACGTTTGTTCCTTTGCTTACCAGTTCAGTCTACACATCTTAGACTAGCCTGAGAAGCTGCAATCAATTTAGCCTCAGGCTTTTTCACTGTCTGTATTTAGCCTTGAACTGTCAATCAAGCACTGTTTTGTCCACAGCTCTGATTGTGCCCACCATGAAGTATGAGGGCACCAAAATCTTCTACCTCAGTCTCAAAAACACAAAACAAAGCAACAACAACAATAAACAAACAGAGACACATGGTGCTAAATGCCTTCTGGAAATATTATGGGAAAGGCTATTTAAACTATACAGTTGTGCTAATGAGGATTTCACCCAGGAGTTTGCCATGGATCTGTCAGAATAAGCTTGATCACCCTTACTTCCTGACAGCAGGAAACAGTATGGCTACCTGCAAGCCACATGGTGCCCAAGGCTAACCAGGTGGTAGAGAATGCCTGGTCAGCCCAAGACCCTTGACACCCAGCAGCAACATGGTCCGTGTAAGGCTTATTGACAGTTCCCCAGGGGGTGTTTTATAAGGGAACCAGCCACTTTCCCTCCCTCCCTCTTGGAGAGGGGTTGGAGAGCAGAGCATTATAAGATACCGGGAGTCAGAGGGGTGCAGACAGAAGTGCAGCTCCCTGCTGTAGCTAAGAACACTTTGTAGGAAACATTCTGAATGATCCCCCAGACCAAACAGAAGTTCACTGTTGGTTCCAGGGAGGAGGTGAATCTACCTGCTGGCTGTGAGCTTGCAGCTGGTTTCCAGCAAAGGCCACATCTCCCTTCCAGGCTGTCCCTGTTCTAGTGATTTCCCACCTGGTGCTGGAGGGTGGGGTGGGGAATCCCCACTTTGGAGAGGTTCCAATACACCCACCCTACCCTCCAGCAGGCGCTGAATAAGTCCCAGACCGAATTCCCTCTGCTCCCTTTCACCTCTCCTCATTCTGAAAACAGTGACAAGTTGGCAGGCAGCACAGACAAAAGTTACAGAAGACACTCTTGAAACATCTTAATTTGACCGCTCATGCAATGAGGGCTCAAATTTTTACCTGATCGGCCAGATTTGAAGCAGTCTGCAGCCATGCACCTGTGTTTGGTCACAGCTATCAACCACTTTTTGTGGCCAGAGTGGGCAAAAATTGTCATTTGTGTGTGTGCCCATAGAGATCTTTCCACAAATTAAATTTGTCACAGCAAAGCTTCCCAATGACAGATCTCCCGCTGTTTGAAACAGTAACTTTTTTGTTATAGATCTACCATTTTAGTTGGGCTATTTTTTAAGTATGGCAAACACAATGAACATGTGGCCAGTTGGCTTTTGTTGTGCTAAACCAATTTGGTTTTGTTTTGGTTTTGGTTTGGTGGATAGTCCAGGGTCACTATCTCATCTGCCTTTCCAAAGTGGGTCCAGGACTCAGCTGTCACCCATTATATGTTATGTTCTGACACTTGGCCTAGGGACAGAACTTACCCATAAACCAGTATAAGTAATCAGAAAGCAGTTCAAATCTGTAACACAACAGGGCTAGGGACAGACATTACACATAAACCAGCTTAAGTGATCAGAAACTGGCTATAACCTGTAACAGAACAGACATTCAGTGCACATAAACCAGTTTGAAAATGGCTGAAACCAGTTTCAGATAAACCTGGTTGAATGTAATATCAGACTTAACTGATTTGGGTCAAACTGGTTTATGCAATATCTGTCCCAGACCCCTTGATGGTTTAAGCTAAATCAGATTCCCCTAGCAGCCCAGCATGCTCTTTAGTCTGGGCAGGGCTCTCTGCTCCACAGCAAAGCTGGCCCCTCCCCTCTGCTCTCTGGGCCGGTGCTCTAGCAGAGACTTGCAGGCACAACAGGGTCTGCTAGCTTCCCCGTGCCCTTCCCCTCCCTGCACCACTCACTGCTTAAGCAGGGATCCCTTCCTCCTCTCTCCCACAGCACGAACCGTAGCCAGCATGTGGTATTCTAGCTAATGCTGCGTAAGGTAGATAGGAAAATGTCTGCTTAGGGGTTTTTGGAGCTAATCAACAGCTCAGCTGGTAATGTCTCTACATTCCTTCTTTTGGAAAAAGCTGATTAAGAAGAGCCTGAACCAATGAGTGAGACTTTGTTTTCTGATGGGGTGCTAAATTCTGATAACAGAGATGATAAATGCACTGTTATCAAAGAGAGGAGAGACCCCTCCCTAATCATAGTGTCCTACCAGGGCCTATAACTGGCCACTCCCGCCCTTCCCCTCAGCTCAGCTCTGTGGAAGAGACGGGAGGGCTGCTTTAGCGCCCCCCCCAGCTTCTAGCCTGAGCCACTGCAGGCATGTGCTGGCATTTTTTTCAGTCTAGAGGGGATGCCTGTGTGGTTACAAAGTGATTTAGCCTAGCCAGGTTAGACTAACCTGAATCAACTCAAGCTCAGGCTTTTTGAAAGTCTGTCCCTAGTCTAGAAGCTCAGTGCATATCAACCACTTTCAAAATGGCCAAAACCAGTTCAAAATAAACCTGGATGATTATTAGTTTTTGACTTAACTGATTCAGGTTAAATTGGTTTATTGAATTTTTGTCCCAGATACGCTCCAAATTCAAGTTAATTCACAGTCCTCCAGTATCCCAGGATTTGTGCCTACCCTACAACTCCCTCCCTCCCCACTTGCAGGGTGGGCAGGCTAACCATGGCCCAAGCTATCTGCTTCAGCGAAGCAAGGAGGTTTGCTCTAGCACCCCACAGCTTCTGGTCTGGGCCACTGCAAGTATGTGGCTGCATTGCCAGAATCAAAAGTGAACGTTTGTTCCTTTGCTTACCAGTTCAGTCTACACATCTTAGACTAGCCTGAGAAGCTGCAATCAATTTAGCCTCAGGCTTTTTCACTGTCTGTATTTAGCCTTGAACTGTCAATCAAGCACTGTTTTGTCCACAGCTCTGATTGTGCCCACCATGAAGTATGAGGGCACCAAAATCTTCTACCTCAGTCTCAAAAACACAAAACAAAGCAACAACAACAATAAACAAACAGAGACACATGGTGCTAAATGCCTTCTGGAAATATTATGGGAAAGGCTATTTAAACTATACAGTTGTGCTAATGAGGATTTCACCCAGGAGTTTGCCATGGATCTGTCAGAATACAAATCAGTTCGGTAGAAGTGAGCTACTTGTCAATACTCCCTTCTTCAGACAAAGCCTTATTGTTTATTTAAATGTTTCAAAAGCCCTGACTGTGGGAGCAATAAACCACTCTCTCCTCCAAAGCCAGATATTGCTCAGGGGACCATTTGGAATGCATATTCTTGTCAATTTGAACTAAAGAATAGAGTCTCTGTAGCCCAGGCTGAAAATCCATTTGAATTTAATGTCTCTTCCCCCCAAAATGAGAAGTTTAAATAGCCCATGTGTCTTGGGTCAAAATGAAAGCATGTGCTGATCCTGACATTCTTTTCTGGTCAATCCACCCTCAGTGAAGAAGGACCAGAGATGAAAGAGGGAAGAGATAAAAAAATAGTTTTAAGCCACTTTTACACTCTCCCTATTCTCAGTCCACTGCATAGGTGATAGAAGCCTTAAGGCTGGTATATTAAATACCCTCAGCTGCTTAAGGCTGGTCTATTAAATACCCTCAGCTGTAATGATTATCCACTGTGGCAGCAGTGAATAATTAAAGCATAGTAAGATTTCAGCCATGTTTTTCCCTGATCATATTCCCAGGATGTTTTCTATGTTAAGGGCTATGAAGAGTGAAGCACAGCTCTATTATTCCACCTCTGCATCATCTGGGATTCCATCCCTGTTAGGCTGACAGAATGGGGTGAAGGGACTGCATCATGATAGATATGGCTCCATTCCTTTCCAGGTTACAGACCCTTTTGAATGGATTTCAAATGTACCCAGGGTATACTTTAAATCAATGAGGTTATTTCCCCAATTTTTCCTTTAAATTATTTTACAATAGTTGTTAGGCTGTAGAGAGAAAAAAAGTAAATTTGTATTGTTTTTTTCCTCAGCTACTAGTATCTCAGCATTCATTTGCACATGCAAAAAAACCCACATTTGCACATACACTTTAAGGGCCGGATCCAAAATATTTTGTAGGCTAATTTGTGTAGATGTTGCAGCATTTAAAAATTAGGCTTCTTGCCCCAGAAGCATGACTCAAATCAACTCTCAAACATAGCATTTAGAATTTGTATATAGTCAATGGGAAGGGTTGTATGACTCCAAGCAGGAAACAAACAGGAATTGGTAAGTATGTGCTTGAACTCTCACCTCACCTTAGAAGTTAGCCATCTAAATCAGGGGTGCATGGGAAACACCTTCATCGTTTCAAGAACCAGAGAACCCAGAAGGAAATACTTTACTCTCAGCTCTGCTCTGGAGCGCAGTGGAGCATGGGCTGGACCTAGATTGCATCTGAACCTAGGCAGAAGCCTCTGTCAAGGCATCTTTTCATGCCAAAATGGAGGTGCTTAATGACTCTAGGTACCCGTGTGGTTGTAAAATTCCATCTAATCATGTATAGGTGCCTATATGGATGCTTTGGATTTGGACCTAGCTGTATGATTTTCTGATCACCAGGCTCAAAAGTTTTTGTTCTTCAGCAATTATTCATATCACAATCATGTTGCATTGACTAAAATTTCACACTGGAGCTAGCTAAAAACATTGCTCTGCACTGATCATTGCCAAACAGGATGACAAATAATTGTGTCCAGTGATCTGCAGTGTCTCAAACAAAGTAGATTAGAGCAGAATCTAAGGAAAATCTGAGCTTTGCTTCATGTAGCTGTGGAGACCTGGGAGTAGATGGCTACATTAATTTTTGAGAGCCCATTCTCCCAAATTTAGGGACCAGTGTTACTAGTATTATGTCAGTATCCCGTTGACAGCCCCAAGTCCTTGATATTACCAAAAGAGAATGCTAGAGGCTAACGGGGTTATTTGGTGATAGGCATTCAAAGATTAGATGGACCAGCATTTACCTGAGGTACATCCTGGAACACTTTGATTCCTGTCCCTAGTTATTTAGTTCGATTCCCTTTCTCAAGTTGGGTAGCATCTTACTCATTGATTTCAGTAGGTCTATTAGCAATGTAAGATACTATTTATTGTGGGTAAAGACATCAGAAACTAGCCCTTAGTTATCCTCTTAAACTTTTTAGGACCCGGCGGTGAACCAAATATGATAGTGTTTGGAAAGGCCTCCAGTCCAGCACAATTTCACATGTGGACAGATCATTTTAGAGTAGGGTTCGGCAATGTTTTCATGCAGGGGGTCAAAATGAGCCAGCTTGGGTCTAAGATGAGGCATGTATTAGGTCTAAGCTGCCTCTACCACTTCCCCTGATGCCTGGCTATGTCATGGAGCCCATGCCACCACTATGAGCAGAGCAAAGTCACTATGCAGAAGACAGAGATCCTCTTTCACATGGTTTTCTAGACATTTAGTTTCCCTCTTGTGTGTTTGTGGCATTGGATAGTTCTGGAATTTCCTCAGGGTAACAGACTATGGTTGCTTCCATGTTCCTTCTCCAGGCCATCATCCCACAAACAGCTGCTTCATTGTGGAGGAACTTCTGCCCACTTATGATGGAATTGTACTAATACATAAAAATTATTTGTGGAAAAGTAGCAACAGTTGTATTTAAGAGCCATAAGAACATGACCAATTCCACTTGGATGATCAGTAAGTCTTGTGTCCTAAACCCCTCATAATAAAAGCATATGAATCTCTACTTCATTTCATCTAAAGGCAGAAGGCAGATTTGGAAGCTATAGTAAATTCAATACATTCTTACACAGACCAGTCACTAGGAGACAGAGACCCATATTCTCCCCTCATGGATTACACTAGGGGTGGGCAAAATACAACCCGCAGGCCGGATCTGGCCCACCAACTGATTGGATCTGACCTGGAGGCAGGGGCCTGCCAATTGATTGGATCTGACCCATGGCTGCCCCCATAGTGCTCTGCATGCCCACTCCCAGCTGGGGCAGCCCACACTGCGATCCTGCCCGTGCCCACTGATAGCCTTGGACAGCCTGAACAGTTTACTGGTGGAGCTGCTCCCAGTGTAGCTGCAGCCACCCAGGTACCGCTTGGCTCCCCTTGCCTCCAGTGACTTCTCCTCCTCCTCCCCTGCTGTGCCACTCTGGGAAGCAAGTAGCACAGGGAATGGCAGCAGCTGTGGGGACACATGCCAGGCATCACACCCAGCCAGGCAGGGGGGAAGCTGCAGCCGGGTGGTTCCTCCCCAGTACGTAGGGATCCAGCTCTCAGCCCCCTTTCACCCACTCAGCCACCCACGGGGGCAGGAGGAGGAGAAGCTGCTGGAGGCAGAGGGAGCCAAGCAGTACCCAGGCAGCTACAGCCCCACCAGGAAGCTGTGCATGCTGGCCAAGCCAGGGATGTCAGCAAACGTAGGCAGGAGTGCAGTATGGGCTGCCCTGGGCAAGAGCAAGCAGCCTTATGTAGAGTACTGCAGGGGTAGTCGTGGGCCAGATGTGGGGGGGCAGACCGCACCTCCAGTGCACTGCCCAGACCAGCTCTGCTGTATGTCCCCCCTGCCCCCCCCTCCGTTCCCTCCTCCCAAACCTGAACGAGTGCTGACACCCCTCATGTATATTGTGTATACATATTATGTATACACAATATACATGAGTAAGACTCTATTTTGAGCTATTATGAAATCATAGAAAGCACATAAATCAGGACAATTTTTTTTTTAAATAAAATTAAAATATGTTACAGTAGATGTGTTTTTTTGGTATATGATTTGTTTTTTATCTATAATTTATTAAAATGATATCTTCTAAAAGCTTGTGTGTGTGCGGGCCTCAACAGCTCACCAAAGCTCATTAAGTGGTCCACCAGCTGAAATAACTGCATACCCCTGGGTTACACAAACATGCAACTAGTCCCATCTTTAATCCCTCCCTGAACAGATTATATTCTGTTACAAGAATGTTCTACACAACTGCCTACATATATAAAGATTTCTATTATATACCTGGTGCGTAACTAAAGCACCTTTTTTACATTTCTACATTCAACAGAGTTTTTGTAAATGGCTTGAAAATGGCTTTCATATAGTTCTTAATATGCAATTCCTCTGTGCTTAAAACTGTATTGGATTGTACAGCTGCAGGAATCTGAATAAATGTATTCATATACCAAAATAACTACACAAGTATTATGCATAAATCAGGTCAGTCAAAACAAATCGTGGTGACTGGATAGAGATGTACAAAAATTTACTGAAAGTCTGATCTAGCTCCACTTTGACCTGCATCTAGACACCAGCAGCAGTTCTGCTTTTGTAGGCTGTCAATACAACTGCTGTGCAAGATCTCTCTACCATCTAGATGTCTCTGCTTCTGTTTTTGCCCAGACTAGGTGCAGAAGAGCAAGACACAATGAATGCATCAACTTTCTTTCTTGTTGTGGTGATGGTCAGAAGATAGGTCATTTTCTGCAAAGTTTGTCAACAAAAATGATAAAAACATGCTTTTTAATAAAAATGTCCTCTTTTTGTTTAAAAAAAAAGCTAAGGATCTGAACATCAGTTTTCCCCCCAAAAAACTGAACATCAAAAAAATGGAAGGGAGGAGATGAAGCAAAGATGAATATTTTTGCTCTATTTTCTATCTCCTGGTTCCATTTAAGTGAAAACGCATTTTTCCAGAAAAATTTGAAGCAACCTTATTCTGTTTCCAGCTGCTTCCTGATGATCTGGGAGTCAGCAGCATGAGCAGTGACATATGAGAAGAACAAGCAGCCTGGCTGGCTGGAGGGCAGGTATCAGTTAGGAGGAGACACTCCAGAGAAAACACTGTTTTTTCACATAGCCCTAATGAAGCATCTATGAAATCTTATTGAGGCTGAGTGGATATGTGTGTAACACAAAGTATGTAATACCTAGTAACTTTGCAGATGATGAACATAGTTTGGCCCATTTCGTATGGTGATTTAAGGGTCATAAGGAAAGACACATTTGAAAATAGTTTTCAGATGTAGATTTCCTAAGATAACCTGGACATGTCAGCTATGCAGTAGCGATCTACCTCTGCAGCCTGCTGTATTTGCCTTTTCAGAGCATCTCTCTTATTATTTTTACTCATATACCAATAAGAATCCACATATATAAACATAAATTTTACCTCCCTGAAGCTTTGTATTGTGCAATTCAAAGAATCTAAATCTTTTGCTGGTGGTAGCAAACCAGAGAAACCCAATCCTGGTCTGGTTCATGAAGAGCATGGGAAAATTGGGCTCCCTCAACCAGAAACCTTTCTGAACTTCAAAGCCTATAAGTTCTCACAGGAACCAGATCTTACCCAAAAATTCACCAACCCTTTCAAAATGATGTTGAAAACCTTCAGACTATTGTGACTATAAGAAAAACCAGGAATTAAAGTAATTCCAAAATAATAGAGTAATAGACCCAGGACATGGCATGGCAACATTCACCTAATATTATACTCAGTAGAAAATGGCAAAATTTATGGTCCCAAAAGGTTTTCAGTTGCTTCTGATTAGTTATAATATAAACATCTGTTACTTAAGATGTTAAGCACTTTTTATCTGTTTTGACCATTACTTTGAGCTCTGGTAGACATGTAATTAGCAATAATGTTCAGCACAAATCTAAAGTACAGACAGCAATTATGACTAAAAAGCATTATTTCATTACTGTGTTCTAAATTTAAGATTAAAAGAAAGACATTTTAATGCCCTGTTGGGTAGTTTTTCATCCAAGTAAACTTTTCAATACTGCTTTATGCTTCAGGGCACCAGCAACCTAGAATTAACTAATCTAACAAGAGTAAATGAAGACTATGAATGACAATTATACATCAAACAAGATAGAAAATACAATTCTCATTCTTTAAAAAAAATCGCATTTATTTAATTACCACTGTAATAACAGGCTACTCTACATTAGCTCTAGAGATTGTGTAGAGGATATACATCTTTAATAGACAATGAAAATGAGCCCAAGTACGTGTTTATATAGAAAAATCAACAGGACTAGCGAGGAGACAAGCAGTCCTTTTCCACATGGGGAATTCTTTTCCAAACTGGGAACATCTTCTATAGAACCCACTCAGATTTAGCCAGAGCTTCCCTCCCTGCCTCCACTTCTCCCAATTCCTATTTAGTTATATGTAAAGGTTAGGATAATAGAAACCCTTCAATACCTCTTGGATTTCATACTTTGATTTAACTATCCATTCAGTAGCCTGTTAATCTTCTCTCCTGGAACTAATAATATGCTAGCTACTGAAAAGGGAAATCTACATTCTGTACAGTACTCTGGGGGCTTATACAGTACTCATTAGAAGAATATTTGTTAAAAGGGTTAAACCACAGAACCACAGGATTCTGTTCCCAAGTACTGCCTGCATTGATTTGGGGAAGACTTCCTTACCTCTGAGTTTTCCCATTGAATTAAATGAGAATACCTAGAGTTGAGAAAACAGGACATTTAACAGAAAGTACCTAAATTTCTGAAGTTCTTTGAATCTTTTGACGCAAGTTCATTCATTAGTATTATTACTGTAAATTACACATCCTGAAGAAGATTCAAGGAAACCTTTAAAGGTCTTTTTTGTATGTGTGGCAGATTTGTCAGTTTATAGCCGTGGAGACACATTATAGTGTTTTCTGACAAATTAATCTGAATAGATGCAGGGATTTGGGCCATTTACAAGAAACAGTCTCGAGATTAAAAATACTTTACAACACAGAGAATTTCACTCTTCCATCAGAATGCTATTTTTCTCTAAGAGGAGTTCCAGGAATTGTACGGCCTTCCCCATGGTGGTTTGTAATAGCGCTGTGCGAAGCTTCAGGTGCTGATTCAATTCAGAGGAGATTCAGCCCAAATCAGTGGCTGAATCTCCAAATCCAAATCAAATCAGGGGACAAATTAAAAGGTCCGAATTAATTCAGAAAAGATTTGGAGAGCTTCAGCAATTCAGGCAGTCCCCAATCACTGCTGCAGGGAGCTGGACCCAGATTCCATGCCAGTAAGTAGGGGGCGGGGGAGGGGGAACTGGAGATGGGGGAGGGGACCATTGGGGGACCCCTGCCAGGCCCCACCCCCTGCCTGCTCCTCCAGTCCCCCTGAGTGCCCCCCGACCTCTGCCAGCTCCCCCAGCACCCCTTAGTGCTCCCCCAACCCTTGCCAGTGCCCCCAGGCCCCTTCATATCTGCTCTGCCCGGCCCCAGCTCCTGGTTTTTTAAAAAGAAGCTCCTACTCACCAGGTGCTGACAAGCAGGGGGGCAATCTGTTTTTGTTTTATTTTTGTTCTATTTTTTTTAAAGGACCAGGAGCTGGGGGGGAAGCCATGCGGGGGGCTGGGAGAGCAGGCGGGGGTCAGGGGGCTCATGGCAGAGCCCTTCCCCACATGATGTGGGGCAGTGGAGGGCAGTGGGGATCACCCCCCACCTGGCAGCAGCCAGTGAGTGCGGGCCTTTTTTTTTTTCAAAGAGCGGGGGGGGGGCAGGGCAGCCATTGAGAGCGGGTGGGGGATGGGGCCTGTGTGGTTCAGAGATTAGGCTGATTCAGCAGCAGTTGAATCTCCAAATCAAATTTGGCTGAATGGATTCAGGACAGTGATTCAAATCACCGAATTGAATCATTGTCCCCTGAATCAGCCGAATCCAAAGAAAATACTAGTTGTTTCACACAGGCCTAGTCTGTAATAGAAGAGATAGTCTCAAGAACCATCGTCATCAGTAGCTCATCGATATGAGGATAACTGTCTTCCAGTAAATAGGGTAGTCATCAATAGATAACTGAGCAGGTGGTTCTGAGATCTGCATATTTGACTGCACATGTGGCAAAAAGTTCTAGAAGGAAGGAGTCACTCCTGATGATGTTTAGTCACAGTTCTTTCCCTTTGTTTCCCTTGTCTATCCACCTGCATAGCAAAGTGGGTTTGCTTGAAACGATCAATACCTTTTTATAGATCATGGCATCATTCGGGTTGATTCAGTACCTGAGGCTCCTAGGTATTGATGTTAACGTATTATTTCTTCAGATTGGCCTTCAAGGTTCCTTTGAATCCCCTTTTTTGCCCACCTCCACAGCAGTGACCAACTATGAATTGGGAGTATAGGACCTGTTTGGGGAGCCAGTTGTCATAAGGCACCCTTATGGTATGTCCACCACAGCTAGTGCCTTATAGACGTGATTTCAATGATGGTGCTGTTTGCCTGAGTCAGAAGGCTAGCATTCATTCTTCTGTACTTTTAATTGCTGTGGAGAACTTTCCAAAGAGATCACTGATGGTAACATTCCAAAGCTTTCAAGTGCTTCCAGTATGCTGTCCAGGCTTCACACCCATTCAACAGGGTAGGGATGACAGTAACCTGTTAAGCCAGAAGCTTGGTTCTGGTCTTGTTATCATGATCATCAAAGACACAATTTCAGAGATGTTCAAAGGCAGCACTGGCAGATTTTAAGTGGGCAGTGACTCCAAATATTTCATAAGCTTCACAGAAGCAATTGAGAGTGACCTGGCACTCTTCAATTGAGTGGGCATACACAACACAGTCGCCAGTATACTGAATATCAGTAATGGAGGTGCTGGTTTTCTTGGATTTTGACCCTAGCCAATTGGTGTTAAAGAAATTCTGTTCCATGCTTCTTCAGCAATCCCTCAAAGTCAAGAATGAGTGTCTTCCATGATTGTTTTATCTGTGTCCCCAAAGATGCCTGATGAGGTCTATCCAGGATTGACAGACTGCTGCAGTTCAGACATGTGTTTCCATGCGGGGTGGTGGCACTGGATTCTTGATTTATTCTGCAGCACTGTTTCTTCTTCTCCCACTTTTCTATCTCCTGTTGTTGTCATGAGGTTTCAAAGTACTGAGATTCCTGCAGCAGACCCATCCTCCACTTGGGGTGGGCCTGTGTGATAGTCTCCCATGATTGATGTTGACTTTGCATTTTTTTAAGTTGGCCTTGAGAACGTCCCTGAAGTGCTTTCTCTGACCTCCTCTTAAGCATACACTTTGGCTGAGCTGAAAGAATAAAACTTGCTTCGGGAGTCTGGAGTCGGACATCGGTTAACATGGCCAGCCCAATTAAGTTGATATTGGATAATCATTGCCTCAGTACTCATGGTGTTTGTTTCCAGGAGAATGCTAACGTTGGTGTATCTGTCTTGCCACTGGATTTGGAGGATCATCCACAGACAGTGTTGATGGTACTTCTCCAACAACTTTAGGTGTCCCGTGTGTGCGGGCCAACTTCCAATCTCGCCTGGGTCGCCATGTGTGAGCTCTCTCCCGATCCCATTTGGGTCGCCATGTGCGAGCCGGGGCGAGCTGGGGGCCCCTCTTTGTGCACACAGGCTGTGGCCGGCAGCCCGGGCACACGGGGCTGGAGAAAACCGCGGCGCGGTATAGTATGCTCGAGCTAGAATCAGTCACGAAGGCGCAATGGTTGATTGAAAAGATTATTTACTTACACCCAAGGTGGTCGCGGTGTAGGCTGGTCAGCTTTCCAGGCTCAGCTCCGCTTGAGTTTTCGGTGGAGGACTCTAATAAACTCGGTTCCTTGACCCCGGAGTGAATCAGGCTCTGTGGGCTCGACAATTGGGTCCTTAGGATAGGGATACGTCTGGGCTGCGATCGGCGACGGGGAGATGCTAGAGGTTAGTTGCCTCGGAGTCGTTAAGGCTCCGAGGGGACGGTAAATAAGTCCCGCGGAGTTGTTGAAGCTCCATGGGTTCGACAAATTAAACCTCTGTTGCCCTCTTAAGGAAAAAGCTGGGCTCATATGGATCAGCAGCGCTTAGAGATCCTCACGCTCCTTTCCCGAACTCCACGTGCTTTCTCTCTCTCCGATTTGGGCTGAAATCACCCAAGCCTTTTGTACGGCTAGCAAGCCAATAGCTAGCCGCCACGTGTGCCTACATTAAGACTGGCCAATAATGTGGCGCAAATCCTAATACAAATGGCAGGGACTCCTTGCATCGCGCATTACTATAATGCAAAAGAAATGCACTATGCAAAGAAAGCTACAGAACTGGCGGGAAAAGCTCCTGCACGTGGGTTCTCTGTTGCAGCAGAACACTCCACCGTGCAAAAGAGCTGCAATTTGGCGGGAACATGATTTAGCGATGCCGAAGCACACACAAACAAAAAAACCCACAACTTTGGGTTGTGACACCATGTATATTGTCCATGTCTCAGATCCATACAGCAAGGGGGGGTTCTTGTCAATCAATACTGGATTTCGCAGAATAGCAGTGATGTAAATGGAAGAGAGTGTTGGCACAATCACACATCCTTGCTTGACTCCAGTTCAAATAGTGAAATGTTCCATTGCCATGCCTTTGCTTAGGATGGTTGCTGTTCTATCATCATGAAGAAGTCTGATAATGGTAACAAATTTTGGCAGGCATTCATATCTCATCAGGATCTTATGGCACAAAACAGAAAGAGTCACTAAGTTGGATTCTTAGATCTGAACAGAAGGCAAAATTTCAACTCACTATATTGAAAGTTTGACTTTGCATGTGATAAAACTATAACTCTTATTTTTCTAAATGTTTCCCACAATGCAGGTGAACAAGTTACCCCATTTCTTTTCTCTCATTAGATGGCAGTTCCACCTTTTAATGATGCAATTGCCTTCTTGTCTTTGATTCCAATAACCTTTTCTGACTCCCTTTTTTATTTCCCAATGAAGAGTGTACAAAACATAAATACTTTGAATATAAATAAGCATATCCAGGTGGAACCTAACAACTACACCTGTGTGAATTGGGAAGTATTCGATTCAGATTCGGCTGATTCAGAGGACAGTGATTCAATTTGTTGATTTGACTCACTGTCCTCAATTGATTCAGCCAAATCAGAATCAGAGGTTTGGTGCTGATTCAGATTGGCTGGGGAGAGGCAGGCACAGCCGGGTGGCTGCAGGTTCTCCCGTGGCTCCTCCAGCTGTGCCTGCCTCTGCCCTGCTGGGGCAGCTGTGGGAAAAGCTCCCCCCGGCTGCCCTGCCCAGCCCCCTAAAAAAAAAAAGAAAAGAAAAAAAGCCCTGCACTCACTGGCTCCTGGCAGAGCCCCCCCTCATGCAGCCCCTGCTCCCTGTTCACCCTCCCACCTGGCCCTGCCCATGATGGTCCCCCCACCTGGCCCCAGCAGTCTGGGAATAAGTTTTAAAAAAGCTAAACCCCTCACCCCTTGCACTCACCACCAATAGCAGCAGCTCTGGGGGCTCTGCGGCCATGTGGCATAACCCCCCTGTGCAACCCCTGCTCCCCAGTCTCCCCCCCCCACCCAGCCCCACCCCCGATGGCTGCCCCTACTGGCCCCAGCACCACAGCACTTAAAGAAAATAATAATAAAAAGCCCTGCATTCACCGGCTCTGGCAGCAGGGATCAGGGTCTCTGGGGACTCATGCCAGAGCCTCCACCATGCAGCACAGGGCAGTGGGGGGTAGTGAGGATCATCCCCCCCACCTTGCACCTGCCATGGTGGGGGTGCAGTGCAGCTCAGCAGGTCACCACAAACTGTCTGGTTACCGAGGCCGCTGGGGCTGAGCTCTACCAGGCTCCGTGTGACTGCTGAAGCCACCACAGCTCCCAGACAATGCACAGCACCCTGCTGAGCCATGCTGTACCTGCACCATGGGGCAGCTGCTGCACATGTGCCAGGCAGGGGGGCAATCCCCACTGCCACCCACTGTCCCATGCTGCATGGGGGGGGGCTCTGCCATGAGCGCCTAGAGAGCCAGTGCGTGCGGTGCTTTATTATTATTATTTTTTAAGTGCCAGGGCTAGGCTATAGCTGGGCAGGGCAGCCATGGGGGCTTCTCCCATGGTTCCCCCCACCCAGGGAGAGGTAGGCACAACTGGAGGAGCTGCAGGAGAACCAAGGCTTCAAATTCAAATTGGACCTTCTAATGGGTCTCCCGATTCAATTCGGATTCAGAGATTCAGGCACCAAATCAGGCCAAATCTCCTCCAAATCAAATCAGGGACTGAAGCTTCACACAGCCCTACCAACAACTGATCTAATCTGCTGTCAACACTTCTATAAGGAAAACAGTAGTAGAGGAGCTTTGATGTGAGATGCACATTCTAACAACACAATTAAACAACAGTATGGTTCTGCATTATTTCTTTAATACAAAAAGGGGAAAATTTAAGTGCTTAGACATGATGCCATGCAGTATTTATATTAAGTGGATGATCACAGCATGGATTCTGACAGAAATCACAGTAAAACAAGATCCAGTTGTTAACAGTAAAGAGGATATGTTAGAACAGGTTTAAAAAAAAGTACACCAAATCTGAGCAACTGATTATTTCCTTTTTATCTAGTACTTCACTCACCACAATCACTCACTCTCTCCAAGATTTTTGCATCTAAAACTTACTAAGCATTCTGACATACTAAAAGTGTGTTTGAACTGTTTTCTTGGGATAATTTCATCTTAATGACCCTGTTGATTACACTTAGCAATGCTAGCAGTCATTGTTGTAGCAGTTATTTACAGATTTCACTAAAATAATACAGTAAAAGTGACAATAAAATTATATATAATATAATAATAAAGTTATAAAATGTATGGCTATTACTAAAAGCGTACAAAATAAGATAACACATTCTACCAATTTGAACAAAATTAAAGCAGAACATAATATATGATGATAACTACAAATAGAAAAAATGAAACATACAATAGTAGAATAAAGAATATAAATGAGGTAATTTGGCTTTATTATTTGTGAAAGTAATGCAGATACACCCAGGGAGCTGGTTGTAAGTTATTAGAGAGGAGCCAAACTGTTTTTTTTCCTTATTAGCCTGGTATTTAAAGTTTCCAAAAGTGAACAGAACCATTTTCTTCTATTTCTCCAAAGAATGAGCAAGTCTACAAATAGTGATTGAAATAATCGATCTCATTATTCTTGCAAAAACATATCATGTCTGTATACAGGGTCCAACACCACCTGTCAAAAATGACTGCACATCTCATTTGTTAGAAGAGCTAGTTGTCATAGGTAAATGTTAAAACAGGTTTCTCCTAAATGAATTAAGGTGTAGAGACATGTGCCGAGTAACGTTTACAAAATGTTAAAGTGAACAGGTACTTTCATTCATAATCCTTCTTGTCCTTGTCCTTGGAGACTTCCAAGTTAAAAATGTCATGCTACTCTCCATGGACATTCACTCATGGTTGCATGTGAGATGGGTGGATAAGGACTCCTACTGCCCTATACAGACACTGTTTTCTTTGTCGTAATATTTAAAACTTTGAATATGAAGGAAACCATGCAAAATAATTATTATCTTGTTCTCTGCGGCATTGCCTTCAAGAGGTTGTATACTTCTATATATATTCCAGTGCTGGCCAAAGCCCTTAAAGAAAACTCCTTTAAAACTTAGTAGAAATGCAATCAATAATGCTTTTACAGAAATTTAGTAAGGTTTTATATAATTTACTCTAAAAATCTAGGAGATGGCATTCACCTGGGCCATCGTTATTCTCTACTCAATTCTACAGGACTGGTAAAAAAACTACAAAACATTCAACATTTCTTATTTAATTTGTATAGAACCATTTCATAATATAGGGACCAATGAAAGGTACAAAATGGAAGTTTTTTGTATGTTTAGTCTTAAAAAGTATCTACAATTCAACTACAATCTACAATTCCATTACAATAAGAAAGAAGAATTACTTTACTGCCATCCATGAAAAAACATAGATGGCAATAGATAGTGTGGGATACCCAGCTCAGTGGGGATTACTTCAGCATCTGCAACAATGGAAGGAAATGGAACCCAAAACCAGGATTTCCTTTTACAACTCACTTTTATTCCTTCTCTCATAAAAACCCTTTATACTTAACTAGTAAAAATTTTAGGCATTGGTGGCAGCTGGACGGAATGTAAGTTCAGCCTTAAAAATACTTTCATCAGTCACTATGGCAGCTGGTCACTTTTGTTATGCAGGAAGGAATTCAAAGTTTTCATTCAAAGTAGAGTGAAGGGAAGTTGACCAAGGAGGAAAATACCACTTGTGAACAGATTTATGAATACAAGTTGCCATTCCTTAAAGCTATCCAGTGTCACTAGTTACCCATAAACACTGGAGTAAGTCTATTACATGCTTATAGTGAAAAACAGACACCAAGGCTTTATCTCCTTCTATTATTCTACTATTTTTCAGTTCTTCAGATAATGGATAGATTCCATGCCAGCTGCCTGCTAATTCAATTACAACATATCCATGCCACTTCATATTTTTAAGCCTCATTAGTGAAAACAATTTTTATCCAAGACTAAGAGACTCTAGGAGCTCTTCTGAGATGCTGATATATGAATTGTGTATATGTTACAATTGTCTTTTGCTGGATGGATTCAGAACAGTCCATTGAATATCCTAACACTATTCTGCTACAGATGAGACAGATTCTCTTTTAGTTCATGTTGTCAAGTGTGGCAACCTACATGAAATTTGGACGCAAGAGCACAGGGCAGTAGGGTAATGAAAGCCATGAACTGCATCACAGATTTAAGTACAGGACAATAGAATATGCTCAACACAAGAGAAATTTCTAATATAATATGGGGCTTAGTCATCTGTCTATCTGTCCATAACACTCTTGGAGCACTCTGACTGGTTCCTGAAACAACCAATCAAAGTGCTCCAAGACCATTACAGACAGGAGGCGGCAGTGCACTACCATGACAGTGGGGACAGAGGGGACGGAGTGGGAGGGCGAGACCAGGGCAGCTGGCCTCCCCCACTCAACCCCCGGCCCTGCTCCCTGGAAGTGATGGAGCACCGCTGTAATGGCGGGGACAGAGGGGATGGAGTGGAGAGTTAAGTCCCCCCCCATCTCTGCTCCTTGGAAGCAGCGGTGGCATGATGAGGGAGTTAGAGTTAGTGTTAGCAAAATCCCCGCCCCCCCCCCACATCTCCCTTCCCCCATCAATCTTAATGGGCAATTTGCTAGTGAATAATGACACTAACAGCCCTGTCCAGCATTCCCTAATAGAGCAAAAGGAATGGACAAGTAAATCAACATCTAGACAGCAAGCTGAAGTTAGAAAAGAACCACCACGTACAGCTTGTGAGACTGCCATAACTCAGAGATCCATTTGCCCTGGTGGAATTATTGAAGGAAGAACTGATAAGCCTTCAAAGAAGCATTGTTACCCCTATAGAAAACTAACACAGAGTGAATAGCTGCTCAGTTGAAAGTAGTCGCCTCCTGAGTCCAGTAGTGTATAGGGCTAAAACGGTTAAGACATGCCAGTTTCTGTAACCAATGGCACTCAAACTGATGTAGTTAGCATCATGCAGCTACCTAGTAGTAATGAGAAATGCTACTTGCAGTAGCAGGTTGGGTAAACTGAGGATCTGAACTGACCCAGAACCACTTTATAGAGCACTGAAAAGTCACCACCTGTTATCAACAATTGAGGATCTATTTTTCTGGTGAAAAGGCTTTCATGATTACTCATATCAAGAATGAGTTCTGACATACTGGACATGTCTACGTGAGGTGCTTTACTCAAGATTAGAGCTAATTACTGTGCAGTAAGTGTCACCATCTACATATGCAGGTGCTTACTGCACAGTAATTTGCTCTAATCATGAGTAAATTTGCTACCTGTAAATGCAAATTTACTCTCAATTACTTACTCCACAGTGGCACATATATAGATGGCCAACTGGGAGCAAATGTGCTCCCAGCAGTTGGGCAGCAGAGGCCAGGAGATTGCTCCCTGGCTGCTGCAGGGGCCTTGTGCATAAATGCAGGGAACAGGAGCAGTTTGCTGCTAGGAGTAGTAAATCTTCTCCCGTGTCCCTGCATGTGTAGATGCATGCCTAGAACAATTTACTTTAGAGTAAACTGATCCTGTATTATTTGTGCATGTAGACATACCCACTGAATAAAAAAAACATCCAGCTACCTGAATGAAAAACTGTCATCATTTTTTGGTAGGCGTTACTGAAAACAAATGTATATGAGCCTGTACATGAGGTCTATGTCAAGATGTATCAGTATAAGATGAACTAGGCACAAATGAGACTCCCAAGTAACTAATGACATTCTTATTGTATGAAAAGATGGCATCAAGAAAAAGGCAATCCAGGACCATAATGCTTTGTTGCAAAAGTTCCTAAATATCTGTTGTGAATAGATAATTAAGATGAAGCTGAGGTAAGCAAAAGTCCCCTATATGGGATAGCAAGGTGGCTTCAGAGATGCATCAGTTAGACCCACAGTTACTAAGGAAAGAAGTATGTGAAATAAGTACATGATTTATAGAGATGGCCAACTCTCTTCCCAGATTCTCTGCACACTTCTTTGGAGCTATATCATATTCAATGTGAAGTGATGTAGTATGTGAATTGTCCAAGATCTTCAAGCTTTCATAAGGAGACTGCTATATTTGCAACTCAATTCCAACTGGATTGTGCAGCCAGCTGCACTGTAATCCTTACAACATTAATAAGCAGACCAGGGAACAAGTATTTGAAATAGTGCGTGCGTATGCATGTATGTATATATATAGGCATGTATGTGTATGCGTGTCTATACGCGCACACACACATATATAGGGTTGTAGTACTTTAGATGGTTTACCTATATATATAATCCAAGAACAAGAACCAAGAATAGGATATATATATATATTTTTCTATCTATCTATATACATATACATACACACACACATATATACACACACATATACATATATATTAGAGCTGTACGAAATTTTGGCAGCCGTTTTGTTTTGGCACCTGAAACACTGACTCCAAATCAAAACAGAAGGCTCCGAAACATCTCCAAAATGAAACGAGGCATCCAAAATGTTTCGGAAATGTTTCAGAGCTCAGCTTGCATGGAAAAAGCTGTACACAGCTGCCCTGCCACGTGACTGGGCTCTGCAGGGAGCAGAGATCCACACCAGGGGTCTCCTCACCACCACTGCCCACCTCATGCTACCCCAGCAATGCAGGGCTACACGGTGAGGGCAGCGACAGCAAGGAGACCCTGGCATGGATCCCTGCTCCCTGCAGAGCCAAGTCATGCAGCAGGGCAGTGCTGGTCCCTGCCATGTGACCTGGCTCCACAGGGAGCAGAGATCTGGGGCAGCACAGGGTAGGCAGAGACAGCAATGAGACCCCAGCATGGATCTCTGTTCCCTGCAGAGCCAGGTCACATAGTAAGGCAGTACTGGTCCCTGCCACATGACCTGGCTCCACAGGGAGCAGAGATCTGCACCAGGTGTCTCCTTACTGCCACTGCCTGCCCCGCACAGCCCCACATCGCTGGGGCAGTGTGGGGTGGGCAGCAGCAGTGAGGAGACACCTGGTGCAGATCTCTGCTCCCTGCAGAGCTGAGTCATGTGGCAGGGACCAGCTGGCTTGCTCACCACTCTGCCCTATGACCCAGCATGACAGAGATCGGAGATCTGCATGGGGGTCTGCTCGCCTGCACAGAAAGCAGCGGCCCTCCCCCTTCCCCTCCCCCAGACGAGCCACCCACAGCCCTGTCCTGCTCCCCACTGGGGCCCCAAGCCCCCAGCCCCATGCCCCACCCAGCTGGGCAGTAGGGCTGTGGAAAGCTTGCAGCCCATTCAAAACAGATTTGGAGGAGATTCAGCTGAAACGAAACAGGGCAATGATCCAAAACACTGAAACAAATCACCGTCCTATGAAATGGCCGAATCTGAAACCGAATCAAAATACAGCTGTTTCACAGAGTCATAATATATACATACATACATATACATGCACACACATACATACACATGTGCATAGATATAGATATCTACACATCTACATACACACCTACATATATATATGCACACATACACATGCATACACACACATACACATATATACATAGGTAAACCATCTAAAGCACTACAACCCTACCTCTGTACATCCCTGTATTTGCATTTGCTAGTTAGTCCTGAAAGAGTATAAGAAAGCTATACCCCAGCAGAAAGCATTATGCAGAAATTACTGTTGAATACCCCCAAGCATCAACAGTGCATGTTATTGAAAACCTAGCTCTAAGATAGAAGGTTACTATACTGCCCAAGAATATTTCATTCCAGACCAGGTACATCTCTGGAATTTATCAGCACACTGCAACCTCTTTGTGTCTGATAAGAGTCTCAGGCAATCCAGCAACTATTTCACAAAGCTAAGCTTCTCTGACACCTTAACATAACCTGTAGTGTTTTGTGCTGCGTCATTGCTTTTCAATTAGGTGTGACCCTGGTGTCATTAAAAAGTTTGACCTTTCACTCATAAGTAAAATACCAGATTAGGAGTGTGAGAAACCTCATATTCGCCATCCATTCTGATTATAGGTCCAAGTTTATTCCAATGTTTTGTGATAGTACAAGCACTTTGCATAGTCTGCTTAGGCAAACATGGGCTTTTCCAGCTCCCCAGCAATTGGATCAACAATGCAATTGAGGAATACTGTATCAGCTGTTGGTTGAGTGCCTGGCCCCAAGTTTGCCATGGGTTCCAAAGAAAACATCCAAGAGTGCAAACAGACTCCTGTGAAGGAAAAAAGCAAAATTCATGTCACAATGTCTTCTACCTATTGCCAACCCATAATTAATACAAATATTAGTTACTCTGATCTTTTAGCTTTGGAGGATGATGAGGGTTAGAACTCTTCTTGAATAAATTACATTGAACAGTGACTTGGCGAAACTGTGCTATGCCACATCCTGTTGACACATGTAATACAAGTTATAAAAAGGAAGAGTGGCAGATACTCAAGTTCAGATCTTGCTATGCTTGGCTGTACACAGAAAAATGAATAGTTGAACACCCAAAATGTTATGAAAATAATGTTAAGATTTTGCCTTACATTCACTCAAGTAAAGGAAATTTAGAATGAAGCCTAAAACTTCAACCCTAACCCATACTGTTGTGCCTAAGGATTGTTTTTAAACACTTGGAATTGCCTATGTATTCTAAAAGCTACACGCCCAATAGAGGAGAAGGATTCAGTTGGATTCCTACGTTTTCCATCTTTCATTATTCTGTGGCAGATCCCTAAACTTATTTTTAATTCTTTGTGTATGTGAATTATCTCATGTATCTCATGATTTATTATTACCGGGTTAGTCCCTGAAGGTTAGCAATTTGCATTACACCTTTATTTAAATTCATTTTTATGTCTATGTGCTTATAAAGAATAGCAATTTGGCACTTCTCTTTAAGGACTTTCCTACATGAGAAGACTTACTTTGAAGTGAGTCCTCAATATAATCACATCATACTAATGGTCATGCAGTATTCACATAAAGCTAGTTTTACTTAACTACAGTGGGTGATGGCTTAATAGCTCTATAGTATGCCCTCAGCATCGTGGGTAGGTGTCCCATGGTCCTTTGTGCTTCTGGTATATTGTATACATTGAGGGATTGCTCTAATGGTGCAGAACCTAAACAGAATTACTGTATGCCATGTGTAGGCATCACATTTTCAAGTCCCTATGATTCCTCTAACAGCTCTGTGATCTGCCTCTTCTTGGAAGGTCAGAGATATTTTCACACACCAACAGATTATAGATGAAACATCCCTGTGTGCAGCAGTAATCCTTGTCAGGCATATTTAGTGTTTGTACAGATGTACTTCATATTCTACTGCTAAGGTGCTGAAGTTTTTGCAAGCCAACCAGTAATTTAAGCATCTCTGGCTGTAGGTACAGTGAGAACAGGTACAGTAACGGTTTCCTCTCTTGCAGGTGAAAGTAAAAGAGAACAAAGAAAGCAGATGAGAACAAAGATGATGATGAGGGTGACACTGGCTAGGGTCAGAAGTTGCCCATAAACTAATTTAAGTAATCATAAACTGGTTTAAACCTGTAACAGAAAAAGATCAGTGCACATAAACCAGGTTCTAAATGGCTAAACCTGGTTTAAGATAAACCTGTGAACTGGCTCCAGCTGACTTCCTGCCCCTTGGGCAGGGGACTGTACCCAGTGATCTCAAGAGGTAACTTCCAGCCCTAATATCTATGAATATAGAATCAGACTTAACTGATTTGGATCAAACTAGTTTGTGCAACTTCTGTCCCAGACCCTTCCTGGTTTAAGTTTCATCAGAGTCCCCCACCATCCCAGCGTGCTTTCCAGCCCTAGGTTGGGCTGTGCTGTCTGCTCCAGCAGAGGAGGGTTGTGGGGGACAGAAGGAGGGGAGCGGGGCAGGGACTGCCCCCTGCAGGCAAATCCCATCTGAGGTCTGGGGCCAAGGAGGGGGGTTAAACCCCACTTCCCTCAGTTAAACCCATGTTTCCCCTAGTATACAGCTGCCCTGCTAAACTTACTGAAAGTTACTACTGGCTATGACTGTGGACTACAAATCCCAGAGGCACATGGAAGCAGGAAGAAGAAGTGATGAGCAATCCTG
This sequence comes from Alligator sinensis, assembly GCF_000455745.1. NCBI lineage: Eukaryota > Metazoa > Chordata > Crocodylia > Alligatoridae > Alligator > Alligator sinensis. The sequence goes on from NW_005841917.1 coordinate 1,602,618, forward strand.
CAGAGTCCTGCTTCTGTGATTCTGGACTACAAATCCCAGAGACCTAAGGGGCAGCAGGAAGATGAAGCAAATACACAGTCCATGCTGGCTATATGCCAGACAGCCATGCTGTAGTGCCCCCAGCATCTGACCAGAGCCACTGCAGGCATGTGGCTGCATTTCCTGAATCAAAGGTAAATGTGTGTCCAGTTGTTTCTCAGTTTAATCGCTACAGTTTAGACTAACTTGCAAAGACTGAATCGATTCAGACTTGGGCTTATTTGACTGTCTGTACTTAGCCAATGAAATTAAAAAGCTGCTTCAGAAGGAAATTCTATTTGGGAAGCTTCAGTCCAGTGCCAGGAGAAGAAATGCAAAACCTGCCAACACATCTCCACCACCCCAACTATTACTACACCCCACAACAGAGCCATCAGCATCCCTGGATCTTACAGCTGCACCTCCAGAAATGTAATATACCTCATCCAATGCACCAAATGCCCTGATGGAAAATACGTAGGAGAGACCAAACAACAACTGCGCACCAGAATGAATGCACACTGGAAATCCATCAAAGACAGAAACACTCAATTACCGGTGGGGGCACATTTCTCACAGGAGGGCCACTCTCTCTCCAATCTCTCAGTCCTGATCCTCAAGGGAAACTTACACAACACTTCCCAGAGACAAGCCTATGAACTCCATTTCATCAACCTGCTGGATACTAGAGATCATGGACTAAACATAGACATTGGATTTTTGGTACATTATAATCTGCCTGGCAACTGACTCCCCAGCCCAGCCCCTGGCTTCTTTACTTTTCATTCCATCCAGGAAGAGCACACACCAACTGCTGAAGCTTCCTTAGCCTGATGAAGGGTTTTTGAACCCGAAAGCTTGCTTAATAACTATTCTCCAACCATTTGGGTTGGTCTAATAAAAGATATCGAATTCACCCAAGGAACCTTGTCTGCCTCAGTCCACACAGTCATTTCTGGGTTCCAGAAAGAAGTTTCAAGTCGTGGGAAAGAAATGTGCTGTAGTTCTTTGATTACCAGGCATGGGTGCAGAACTTCAGAATGACAAAAGACACAAGCCTGAGAGCTAGAGCTGCAGAGGCAAGGTACCAATAAGAATTCCCTTATCTGTCCAGAAGTATGTGGCCATCACTAACCAGGAAAAACTCACATTTTTTTTCCTACTAAGCAGCTGCTAATTAATTCAGCATGGGAAGATCAAATCTACCATGAGGAGGTGCAAGTGCTGCTATGAAAAAGGTGCCACTGCTGCAAAGTGGGGGATTCATGGACGAAATTTGTTTGTTAAAGATCCTGATCAATTACTTTTAAACCATCAACACTAGCGTTAATCACCTCCTTGGAAACTATTCATGATCTAATTGGATGATATTAATGATGTCTGGAGATTGAAGCAGTTGTCAGGCACAGACACAGGCCCTCTTTAGGGCTAGCACTTACAATTATATGTGAATGCAAAATGATATGAATAGCAAAGCATGACTCAATTATCAACCCGTGTACTGATATCTTTGCCAAACTTTATACCTAGAATAAAGGGATCTACAAAGAGTTGGTCTTTTGTACCAGGAATAAAGCTAGCCACTTAAGCACCACACAAAAAGTACAGTAGTAGCATATTTGTCCAATCCAGCAACATCATCAATACAACATACATTTTCTTGACCACAAAAGAAAGATCCTGTCAGCTGATTTATGCGGAGTCAGCATCAGATCATTATACCAGCAGGGAAAAGTTTCACTTTTGCTGATCCCCTTACTTAGGCCATGACAAGCCATGTATGCTCATCAGTAACTTCAGCTGCTGCTGTTCTGTGAGGAATGCAAAACTGTCTTACATTTGAATCACTGAAGCACTAACCCTAAGAATCATGCCATTTTGCCCTCAGAAAGGTGGACTAGCAGGGTTTTGAGCATGACCTTAGTTCATGAATACTTTACATCTTCGAAGAAAACTATCCTTCAAGGTTTTAAGATAAACTACAAATCTGGCCAGAAGCTTCAGACCTTTATGATGTAGGAGTTAGGTCTTTTTGCAGGAGACCCACCACCCCAAGAGACGAATTTATCTTAGTCCTCACAGAAGAACATCAAAAAGTTTAGCAAGTGCCAATTGAAAACACGGATATGACAAACAAGAACAAGGAAGCATGGGCCACATGATACAAATTCAGCAGCAATCTAAGGCAAGTGAAGCAACATTATAACATAACAACAAAACAAGCATTTCCAGCTGATCTTAAACAGGTGTGCACTAAAGAAAGGAAAAAAAATTCATTTGAACCAAATGTCAATATTTGCATAACCCTGGGTTCACCAAACCACACACAACGGAATATCTCAAGGCTGGTAATTACTTGAAGAACGGTAAAGCAGCAGACCTGGCCAACAACCAGGTAGAAGAAATGAAGCACTTCAAACAAAAAAACCTGAGACGGCTTACTTTGTCTAAAAAAGTTGTGCGTGACTACTCTCAAGATTCCAGAACTTGGTCAATAGGATTGAATGGTGCCAAGTCCTCACTTTTTGTTCAGTTTCTGACCTCTCTCTCTTTTCTGCCATATTTACAAGCTGTGTAAAAGGCTCATACTAGACTATATTGCACTACATGTTGATAAGAGACTGATCCCCGAGCAAGCTGAATTTCATTCAGCAAAATCATGTACAAACCAGCTGCTCAATTTTACACAGCATATTGAAGATGGTTTTTAGAACTATTTGCATATGTATAGTGTGTGTATGTATGCATATGTATATATATGCATATGTATAGTGTGCATATGTGTGTGTGTGTGTGTGTGTGTGTGTGTGTGTGTGTGTGTGTGTGTGTGTATATATAGTATAGGCAGCACGTGATACCGCCAATTAGATAGTTACTCATCTAATGGCTCCACAATTTAGGAAGGATGTGGAGAAGCTTGAGAGAGTCCAGAGGAGAACCATGCACATGATCAGAGGGCAGGAGAATAGGCCTTATGAAGAGAGGCTGAGAGCCATGGGACTCTTCAGCCTGGAAAAGCGCAGGCTCAGGGGTTACCTGGTGGCTGCCTATAAGTACATCAGTGGTCTGCATCAGGATCTGGGGGAATGTCTGTTCACCAGAGCGCCCCAAGGAATGACAAGGACCAATGGTCACAAACTCCTCCAAGACCATTTTAGGCTGGACATAAGGAAAAACTTCTTTACTGTCCGAGCCCCCAAGGCCTGGAATAGCCTCCCTCTAGAGGTGGTGCAAGCTCCTACTCTGGACTCCTTTAAGAAGCGTTTGGATGCTTATCTTGCTGGGATCCTTTGACCCTAGCTGACTTCCTGCCCTTAGGGCAGGGAGCTCAACTTAATGATCCCCTGAAGTCCTTTCCAGCCCTAATGTCTATGAAATCTATGAAATCATCAAATTGCTGTAGATTACTAAAGACACACATGTCACTGAGCTCATTTGAATTCTACTCAAAATGGATTGCTCTTTGTAGATTTGGATGGAAACCAGTCACTGATCTCAACAAAAAATTGTGTCCTAGAGAAATGGTAATGGTACATTTACTATTTAATATATACATCACTGATCAGCCAATTCACCCAAATATCAGAAAATTCATTTTGGCAGACAACCTCTGTGGAGCAGCTTAAAGCACAGACTTTCAGACTGACAAAATGCTCCTGACAGTGACTTTAAGAATTCTAGTGACGTACGAAGAAGAGCAAAACCAACTGTGAACATACTTGACTAAGATTTGCATCTGTGCTGTCCACATGAGGACAGCACAAACAAGAATTTAACATCACGTGGTATGGCATAAGACTGGCCTACTTTTAAACCCTGCTTCCCTCTATTGATGACTGACCATTCTTTAAATATTCAACAAAACACAAAAGATAAATAGGGTTCATAATGCATCACCATCTGGAAACTGGCCAATACCAAATGGAGAGCAAATGCATCCATACTCAGGGTTCTAGGTCTTTGCTATTCTGCAGTATGGGAAAAGGATCATGCAAAAAGGATCAACCTGGCTGGCACCAGATGACTGCTGTAGAAGCATCACTGGCTGCCTCAAATAAAAAATGTAAAAAAATGTTTATATTTTGGGTAGCATCATATCCCTGGATATTAGAAAAATATCCAGTCATTAGGAGAAAGAGTCAACAGCAGGCCCAATGCATTCACTCTACCATCCGGCACTAGTTCCCAACTGATTTCAGTTTAAGTATGTGTATATTGTTGGAAACCAACTGCAAGCAATACCAACAGCTACAAAATGGGGCTGCAAGTAATGGAGATTCTCCTATCAGGTTAGAAGAACCATGGGTAGTTTTGGTGGTGACCGAACCACCTTCACACAGATGGTGGCTCCTGCAAAGTAAACCTCAAGAAATAGAATGATCTTGACATCCCAAACACTAATTGCATCTACCGCACTCTTATAAATCATACACCACATGCCTTAGAGTTGTCTGTGAGAGGAGCCATGCACAGCTGAAAATTTAAGCACTGTTACTAGTTGAGTGAGGACCTGGGCCCACAAATGGTCATCATTGGTCTGAGGGACATGAAATGAATGAATAATGCATATGTAATTCACTGAAGAAATGCCAAAATCTAGAACTCCTGGTTCAGACATGATACCTTTTATTAGCCCAACTAAGAAATCGCAGAAAAAAAATTCTTTTTCTGCAAGCTTTCCGGCTCACAAGCCTTTTGTTAGGCTCAGGGAAAATTAAAGATGGCAAAAAGTCCCCATAGGTAGAAAGCAAACTTCATTTTTGCACAGAGGAAGCTGAAGATGGAAATCTGTCCCTCTGGGTCCATGAGAATGTCTTTGTGAGTTGCTCTTGGTCGTGCAGATCAGGCAGGATTCCTTCCTCATGTAATTCACTGTCATTCATCAGGAAAACACTGATGGTTCTGCATGCATGGGGTTTCCCCAATAGTGCTAAATAATACCAGCAGAACCACCATTTCTGTCATGTGTCCTTCTGCCTTACGATGAGTTTATTAATAGAATATGGTACTTTTCTGTTGTTCTCCAAGTCTTGTGTGGTTCACTTGTGGCTAATGAGTCTAAAAAAGTTAACGATGAAGGATTTTCAGGAACTCTCACCTGTTTTCACTAATGGAAAGAGTTGATTTTCTAAAGCATTGAACGGGGTGATCTCTGTAGACATTGATAATGTCAGCACACCCAAGCACCTGCAGGATAATAGAGAAGAATTAAGGACGCTGAAAATAGATATTATGGGCTGGTTAAAAAATTTAAAAAGTGGCTGAGCTACGCCTGCCACAAATAAGTTCATTCTGTGTTCTGCACAACATCTTCTTTGTACTTGTAAACATCTTAGCAAAGAGCTGGAAAGCAGAGTTTAGAGACCTCCAGGACACACTGAGCATGACCTCCTCCTAAATGGCTAAGTGACAGAGCTAAATTATCAAGAATGCCCATGTACTTTCCCTAAGTAGAGGGCCTAATGTTTTGGATAAGTGCCAAGTCATGTCCTGCTTGGCTACTAAGCTATTTTTCCTATAAGATATTGATTGTTTGTGCTCCTCATACTTTAGAAATGTTAAGAGAATGGCGCATGTAAGTCAACTGGGGTTATCTATATATTAGCATTTTGTGGGGTATCTTAGACTCATTTTGTGTGCTTGCATGCATTTTAAATGTTGTATGCCCTTTGCTTTATATGCGTGGACCTACCGTGCAAGGAAGATTCATTGATTATATGGGGCACATGTTTTGTAGATATTTTTTTAATATCCATGAATAGTATGAACAATGACATATTAGCCTACAGGCAAAAGGAAAAATAATGCTAAAGGAACCTTACAAATAAAAAAAATTAAAAGTACAAATATTGAGAACCGAGAGCACTGAGTATGCATTTCAAATATGTGTTAATGGAGAATTGAGTTTGCAAAGTTTCAGACTTCTGGCTCATTATAGAAAGGATTCATTTGGTAACCACTCAGGAACCTTTGGGTACATCCATATGAATGGGAATGTGTGTTTTCCAGGGGAAAAGTCAAAGCACCATACCTTGTAGCACTACTACTTATCCCTAGGGAACGCCCATGCCACGCATGCTCTGGTGCACAGTAGGTTACCCTGGGTGGGGTTAGCAGAAGCTGGGGCCAGCAATTGTGCTGGCCCCAGCGGCCTTATCTAGAGTCCTGGGGGCCTCTGGGAGCTGCATCCACAGCGCTCCAGCAGCTGGGAACCTGGCCCACAGCTGGAGTATGGCTCCAGCCAGCAAGGCTCCAGTTTGGGGCAGCTCGTGCTACCACCACATGTGCCACCCCACTTTTTTTTGGCATGGGTTTTTTTGACTCCAGGGTCTTCCAGGGTCAGAAACCAACCCCGAATGCTGCAAAGTAGCATCACAGGAAACATCTGCATGTGAGGTGTGTGGCGCTACAGATGGGTCTGTAGCGCCACATACCGCACATCTGCGCTTGTCTGGATGACAGAGTGCTTTCCTTGTCTGGCTAGGAGTCATGGCACAAAAGCTGTCCTGGAAAACTAATGTTCCCAAAACAAGGACTCCTCCAGAAACTGTACATTCTGGGCTTGTGAATCTTGTAGCTGTTGTGCTTGCAGCAGGGTCCCAAAGGAGGAGATGAAGGAAAAGGTAGAAGGTATGTGGCAGCTTTCTGGAAATGTTTTCCTGTTCATTGTCTCCATCAGCTGCTCCTGCATCTGTGTCCATTTGTATAGTCTGCTGTGTCGCAGTAGAAATCCACTCGATCACCACAATCCTCTTTTACACCAGTTCCTAGGTCAAAGCAAAGCTCTTCCATGCCTTCTTTTTTTGGTTTCTGTGTCCTTTTCTTTATTTCTTGCTTTATTTCTTTGAGAAAGATCATCAAATTCCTGAACTATTCTATTTAAAAGAAGCACCCACTAGTTCTCTAAACATGCCCTCCTTTGTTTTTGTTTGTTAGGTAGCCAGACACTTGGTAATGGTTAATACTATTCTTGAGAGGCACCAAGCCTGGGAGACAAGTAAAGTAACAAGCAGTGATTATTGCTCACTGTTTGGTTTCAACACTAAAAAAGACAAAACTTTTTTCATTCTGCAGTGTTGGTATTTCAATCCTGAACTTCCTCCTTGTCTTGTGAGACTCTGGATATGGGTGACAATTCTGAAAATTCACTACTTATATTGATGTGAGCTAGAGTTTGCATTGTTGTTACCTAGACTTACGAATGGAGCTTCAAGAGATCAAATATCAGACCTTTTTCATTTTAAAATAACCTTTTCCAAAATAATAATATAAAAGGATTGTCAAGTGACAGTGTACAAAATCATATTATTACTTACTCACATACCACACACCCACAAATAAGACACGCACCTTGTTTTAGGAGGGCTAAATGAAGAACAAAAGATTCTTCCAAAATCCTACCTGACAGTGCAGGCTCACCATGATTGATGCTGGTTGCATGCTGGAGGGACACAGTCCACTCCTCAACATCACTCACCACCACACAGCTCTGCAGCTAGAAGTTCAACCCTCTCACAGCCACTGCTCCTACAGTCCGTGCTCCAGATACCTCAATAAGCAAAACAGAGAAGGTGGATAAAAACTATGGGGGGACATGGAGGCAGAGAGAGGAAGAGTAGCTTATCCAAAGTATTATAAGAAGGGTGAAATACGTCAGAAAATCTATCAATTTCAGTAGATCCATAAGATAGCAAAAAGCCAAACTGGAACCAGAATCTCTTGATTTATGGTGCAGTGTCTTCCCCATGGGCTAAGAAGCCTTCAAATTAAGTGGTAAGATCTTATCCAATTACTGAGAGTTTCAGTATACTAAGTGGTTGCTGTTTCTAACAAAGAGTCAACAAGAAATATTATAGAAATATATTTGCAAAGTTAAATCCCAGCTAACTGACAACTCAAATTACAGTGTTGCTAAGAGGGTTCCTACCAAATGAAATACTGCTTCATCTTGAAGGAACATTTTTTCCATGTATAGCCATAATCCTTTGTCTTGATAATTTATAGGAAGCTTTAATATTTTATTACCTTTTCATAGGACTTCTAAGAATATCCAAGGATTTAACTGTCTTAACATCCACTTACAATTAGGGTGACCATACATCCTGGATTGACCAAGAAAGTCTCAGATTTCGGAAGCAGGTCCCAGCCAGCCAGTGAAAATTAAAGCAAGCATCTCGGGGGGCAGGGGGCGAAAGCAGAGAGGCGGGAGCTGTGAAATAGGTAGTCCTAGAAGACAGCAAAATTACCCATTAACACTAATTGTTACTTCATAGGCGATTGTTAACATGTGCTAAGTAAAGAACAATGGATCTTTAATGGGCCATTGTTCTCCCTGCAGCCTGGAGTGGGGGGAGGGGGCGGGGGGGGTGGGGAAGGGTAGCTGTGTCTCAGATTTCACATTGTCCCAAATGGTCATCCTATTTATAATCTAACACACCAACTCTCTGATCCTGAAGACATCATATCTAGAGGAGACCTCCTTAACATTATCAATGTTAAGTCTTCCTCCAAAACGGTATGGTACTGTAGTGGGATTAAGAAAAACAGCATGGAAAATTAGAACTCTCAGGCTTCAATTTATGTGCACATGCATACTATTGGTAATATATATTTAGATCTCCAAATTCTCTTACTGAAAGCCTTTTGTCTTCCATCTGGGATCAAAGTTTGTATCAAAACAAAATGTTTTATAGGACAATATAAAATCCCCAAAGAAAATAAACTCAAATTAAATGGATGCACTAGTCTCTTACAAATGTTTTATTTGTCTAATCTCATAGTAATCAATTGGCTATATTGAATCTGACAAGAGCAGAAATAGAAAAGTAGTGGTCTCATTTCTCCCCTTATACCAGTACAAATGAAGAGTGGACTGGAGTGAAATTTTTTCGACCAACAGGAAATTCATGGAAAAAACGTTTCTTGGCTTTGAAATTTATTTATAAACTTGCATTGGATTTGGAAAACAGTTTTAGGCAGGGAAAACTATTAAGAAAAATAAAAAAGGAAGTGTTTCTGTTTTTTTCATTTAAAACATCATAATTTTGAAATTGACCTGGATTTTTTAATGAAATGATTTTACAAGTTCCAAGAGCCAAAAGCCAAATAAAACCATTTACTTCATTCAAAAAAATATTTTTCCTTTCACTTCCCATCACACTTCCCTCCCTCCTCCCCCTTCTTTTCCTCCATTTGTTTCACTTTTTTGTTTTTACTTTCTTGTTTCAGCCATCAAATGAGGACAAATGAAAAATATATATATATTCTCATGGCTATCCTCAAAACTAAGCTCTGGCAAATTCACTGCCTCCTTCCCTCAACAGCATAATTTTAATTGTGATTATGTAATTTAATCTCTCACTCAAATCAATCTAACAAATTAAGCTGATGGAAAGTAATAATATATCCTTTCCTATGGAGTAGCATTAACACTATTTAAATAATTCTGGAATCAATTAGTTTTCCTGGAAAATTCATTTTCAGATATTAATTTAACACATTGAACAAATTTTATGTGTTGTTTAAAGATTTATAGTGTCTGGGAAACATTAATGAAAAATGAGCTTTAGATGAACTTCCAACTCTAATTTACTGAGGAGAAATGGTTTCGTTAACTAAAGGCATTATAATAAGGGCTGATTCCGTTTTACGTTAGAGGGTCTTATGACTCCTTTGACAGCAAAAATGAGTTTAAATATAAGTGAAAATTGCATGCATACACATTTTAATGCCCCACTAAACTGCTACAGGGGGTGAAAGAGGCCTTAGCTTATTGCTATTAGAACCGATTGTAGCCTTTTGGCTTACTGAACACTGCCATTAATAAGAATTAATAGATTAATATGGGTACAAGTGAAGTTATAAGTAGACCACCAAACTGAGTCTCACATTCTCACATTGAATGTTGAGTTGCACAGCAGTAAGAGTGGTGGCCGCTAGAGCCCCTGGGCCACATTTTAACTGCTCATAAACTCCCAATTAGACGGCATTGATTTAGGCCATCATGGCTATTCCAGTAAACTATATCTCCAAGAGCAATGTATCAGTGCTTCATAAGCTGCTGACTTGGTAGAAGACATATATATCTTGAAGACACACCCTTACTTCAGAGTTCTCATCAAATTTCAATACCAATTAAGAAAAGAAAACCCTTAATAATTTAAAGCAGATTAAAGACTGATTCAATGTTCTGTACAGGGATTTGATAACAATTTCCCGGATTCTGGAATGAGCCCAGTGGTAACAGCTTTAGCAGTAAAGCTCATCAGAAGACTGGCACATTTGGAGCCACAGAACAAAACCAATTGGCTTTGTGCATCTCAAAAAGTGGTTCCTCACCTAGGTCCAGTTTGAAACATATTCGCTATGGGTGTTTTGCATGGTCCATAATGTCCCTGCTCTGCTGATGAAAACAGGATTTCAGACTTTAGGGTGATCAGGCAGCGTTCCTTACAATTACTTAAAAAAAGAAAAAAAATGATGATTTGAACAAATACAAAATTTCCTTAGAGATACAGAATATGGTGCTCACAAAAGTGAACAAGAAAACAGGTGCATGAGGTAATGAAAGGAAAGCAATAATTTTAATAAATCTAATGTGACAATATGAAATATTTCCTCAACTTTGTTATAAATCTAAATTAAAACAAGCTGAACACTTGGCCAAAATGTACTTTTCAAACCTCATGGGATTTGTCCCATTCTAGTCCAGGTTCAAACTGCTGGCATTTAGATGGAATTATCTGAGTTCTTAAGCCAGTGGCAAAGAGCCTGAAAGACCTCGCCACCAAGACGAAGTACAAAGATAGGTAAAGATAAGTAAATTAAAACAAATGCTTTATAATTGAGAATAACATTAATGGAGTTTCAAAATCAACTTGTTTACAAAATCCATTTGAAAAAACTTCACCTCTTTTTCCCTTCCCCACCTCCCCACCTTTCACTCTCACTCTCTCCCCCTCCCCTGCCCCTCTTGAGCAGAAAGAATTTGCATTTAGAAATTATTTCCATTCCATTCTAGTAACCCAAGCAAAACTGTAATAAGTCCCTGCCATTGCTTTTACTAACTAAAGGAACTAAAAGAATGTTTGAACATCAAAGCTTCCACAGACTTCAATGGATTTGGGATTGGGCCCTGCCAAAGGAATGCTGGGCATTATTGAACAATTATTGAAACAGCCACATTTGCTAATTCTTTCCATAATTACAGGACATAATGAAGATCAGCTATTTTTAACTCTTCTCCACTGTAGCCCGGGAATACACAAGGGTGTGCCCGTCCTCAACTGGAAGGGATAGATGAGGCAGGCAACAGTGCTGTGAGATGGACTGGTGATTTGAGCTCAAGTTCCTCTTTCCTCTATAGAATTCTTGAGCCCAAGATGCACCAGGGCTCAAGCAGGTAAGTCTGCCACACTCTCCCCTGCGAGGAACCTTCACCATCCTCGGTGAAGAGCATGCCCTTGGCTTACTGAGTCCATGGGGCGGTCATTGGTCACCACCCCAGGCATTCTGGGGGCATCATAAGTGAATGTTGTGATTGCCCTCAGTTCTTGTTGAAGCCAAAGCAATAGTTCCTGCATGGGACTCCAGGAAAGTCTGGAAGAGGCAGGCACATATCCTGGCAAGGAGGCCTCTCTTCCCCAGTGAGATGGTGCAGGTTCTGGACTGCTGTTCTCCAGGAACTGCTAGCCTGGAGGGTTGCTCTGCTCAGTGGCCTCTTCCACAGGCCTTTCAGTTCCAACTCTTTAAGTGGGTTCTCCTTCCAATGCAGTGGGTCCCAGACTAGGGTAGAATTGGGAGGGATACCATCCCTCATAGTCTGATTCAGAGTCCAAATCTCCTGGGGGAGGGGAAAGGGGTTCCTGGAACCTCCTGATTCTGAGTCATTGAGGGATGCTGCAGTCTATTAGGTGGTATCTCTGCCTCTGTCTGACCAGGCCCATGCAGTTTCCCGATGGGCAGGAAGAGATTTTGATGCACCACCTTGCGTGGTCCAGACCCTCCCTCAGGGGCAATCTGATACACAGGTGTAGCAGAAAGCCCCCTTTTCCTCTTGCCTGCATTTGCTCTCCCTTCTTTGGATATGTTTCTCTTTTTCTACCTTTCTTCCTTCCTCTTTCTTTCACTTTAAGATAAGGAATTGTGTTTTAAAATTTGTGTGTGCGCATTTTGTGTCTCCCCTTGTAGTTTGGTATTTTTATCTATTTGTGTGCCATGGCATTTGTAGCTTATATTTTATACTCCTCACCTTTCAACTTTCAACTAAATGTGTTTTAGTAAGTTATACATTGTAACAATGTTAACAAGGGCAGGAATCAAACTGTCCTTCTCTGTATCAGGCTGACCCCTGAAAGAGCGAGTGAATCAGTGATTGAATGTGTAACAAGGTAGCACACAGCAATTAACACCTGGGAAGCTGCAGATCAACCAAGGGAAGAACTCAATAGAAGACAATGTAACAACTGGGAAATCTCTAAACATCACTGATCAAAGGCTAGAAGCCCTGGCCTGAGTTAATCAACGCCAGAGACCAACTTTTGGGCTGAATATCTCCAAATCAACCGCTCCCAGGGCCCTATTCGAAATTCATCAATGGACTCCCAAACCTGCACGTACATGCGGACGACCCCTGGGGCTGACAGATGCCATCCAGTAGCCACCGAGGGGTGGGAAGTCCCACGCGGGTCAATGAACCCTGGATTGGGCAAACCTGAAAACTGGGGAGTCACCAAAGTCTGCCAGGGACAGATAAAAGGCAGTGAAAAGTGACCCTCAGTGGCGCCCTCTTGATCTCCAACTTGACCAGACCTGTCCAGCCAGAAGGACCAGCTGGATGTGTGTGTGTGGGGACCAGCCCCAAGGTTTATGATTACAGTGTTTCAATCTGCCTAATAAACTAGAATTTTAAGGATCCCGAGTTGGACATTTGTAGCCAGCACAGGCAGTTCCCCCATTTTCTTGGCTACTGAGTAGGGCTCAGCCGTCCAACGATCAGCAATCTTGTGCATTCCCCTCAGCCCAAGGTTTCTTAACAGCACCCAGTCTCTGGGGCTCAATCCTTGCTCTTGGACTTGGGAGTCATAATGCCTCTTATGGCGCTGCTGTTTTTTTCCCCACAAACTCCCTTGTGAGGTGGTAGGCTCCCAATACTTCAGCCAGACCCCTTTGGCTGTGGAATTCTGCATAGGTAAATCACAGAGGCTCTGGACTGCCTCAGGTTGTAACACATCCCTATCAGTGGGGGAGGCCAGGTGAGACAGCGCATCAGCATCTATGTTGGTTTTCCCTGTGTGATAGTGCAGGCTGAACAAGTAATCAGTTAGGGAGGTAACTCACCGTTGTCCGGTGGCATCCAGTTTGGTGTGTTAAGGGATTATTGTCCATCCATACTTGAAAGGTAGCCCCATACAAATAGTCTCTAATCTTTTCTGTAGTTTAGGGCTAAAAATTCTAATTTATGAACCAGATACCTTGTTCTAGTGCTCTAGCAGGCGCTAGACTTTGGCTAGCATAAGCCACAGAGCACCGCTGTCCATCATGCATTTGGTACAGCATGGCCCCAAGCCTGGATAGGCTGACATCAGTGAATAATATGAAAGGCTGCCCCTGGTTAAGATAGGCCAAGTGGGGGGCACTGGTGAGGCATTTATAACCTTATGAAAAGCCTCTTCACACTGGGAATCCCATCAGTGCCCAAAAGGCTCTGTGGGGCTACATGCCTTGCCTCCCAGGGCAGGCAGCTTCGTGTCCCTCCTTGACCCAGGGAGCCTCCCCGTCTCATAACCCTGGGTAAGGTGGTTCAATGGTTTAGTAATGGTGGCAAAATCCTGAACAAATCAGCGATAAAATCCAGTGAACCCCAAGAACCTTTTTAGTTCTCTGTAATTAGTAGGCTGGGGCCAGGTAGTCACAGCTTTGACCTTCTCCAGGTTGGTGCTGATGCTGTCTTTGGAAACAATATGCCCTCTGTACTTAACTGAAGATTGACATTATTTGCATTTGTCCACGGCCAACTTGAGCCCAGTCGCCTCCACCCGATCCAGTACTCAGAGTGGGTGCTCATCATGCTCCTCTAGAGTTCGGCCGAAGATGATTATATCATCAAGATACACAAGCACTTGAGTTAGATGCACAACTCCCACAACTTTTTCCATGACATGCTGAAAGGTAGCCAGGGCACTGGAAATGCCTTGGGGCACATGTTCAAATGGATAAAATCCTAGTGGGCAGATAAACGCAGTCTTCACTTTATCATGTCCCAGAGGGGGATTTGCTAATAAGCATAGGTCCAGTATGGAGAACAACCGATTGCTCCCTAGATAGTCCAAGGCCTCCTGTACTCTAGGCACAGTGTACTGATCTACTATAGTTCTAGCATGTAAAACCTGATAGTCTATGCATATTCTTAACTTGCCATTTTTCTTCCACACGATCATGATGGGCAATGCATAGAGACTTTTGGATTCTGAGGTGATCAGGTGATCCAGCAGCTCCTAGAGGTGGCACTTAACTTCCTCCACCTCTGCCAAAGGAATTCTGCAAGACCTTTCCCTGAATGGTCGAGGATCACTTAGGCAAATATGATGCTCAACTCCTGTCGCTTTCCCTAAATCCCATTCGTGCAAAGAAAACAAATTGGTTTGGTGGTGGAGTTTCTGTCATAGCTGAATGTTCCAGGCATTGGGAGCCAGGGAATCACCGAAGAGAAATCATTCAGGGTCAACAGAGGTAGAACAAAGTTTTGCGTCAGTCGACATTACCTCCGCCCTCCTAACCACTGCCATCTTCTGACCCAGTTGTACCACCATGCTATTCAGCATAGGGTTGGCTACTAAAATGTCAACTGTGCCTTGACTCAGACCCCAACTTCCCAGGGAAGGTTTCTACCATTACGGGGTCCTGGGTGGTAGGGTCTTCTTCCCAGGCGCATTTGACCAATAGAGTCTGTTGACTCTTAGTGGGGAGGGTCAGTGAGGCTGATCCCATAAATTGTAAGGCCCCTAAGATGGGAGAGGCTTTCCCCTCCTCCCTTCCCTCCCACCGGTCATAGGCCTCAGCACACAAAATGTGCATTTTCAGCTGATTTTTGTAATGGGGGCCCCACTTGCTGCCTACAATATTGTGCCAGGACTTGAAAAATATTTGAGCATAGATGCCCCTGGTTTCCACCTGGGGTCCAGGCACACCAGGGCAATCATAGCAACCTTCCTGTTTGTCCCAGCCACAGTGGTGGGAAATCTGATTTGGGTCTTAATGTATCCCAGATATGGATTATGGTCCCTGCTCAATCCACACAAACCTAGACCAAGAGATACAAAGGCAAATACTCAAAATGCTTTTTATACAACAGTTCAAACTAAATGGTTGGTTGGTTGGTTTGGGGGAGACCTTGTTTCCCCTAGCGCCCTCCGGGATAACAAGGAATAACGGCCACAAGTTGTTGGAGAGTAGCTTTAGATTAGACATCCATAAGAACTACTTCACAGTTAGGGCGGCTAGGATCTGGAACCGACTTCCAAGGGAAGTGGTCCTGGCTCCTACCCTGGGGGTCTTTAAGAAGCAGCTTGATGCCTACCTGACTGGGGTCATGTGAGCCCAGTTTTCTTCCTGCCCAGGCAGGGGGTCAGACTTGAAGATCTGCAAGGTCCCTTCCGACCCTAATTCTATGATTCTATGGTTACCTGGGACCCACTATCCAAAATGGCTGCACATGGATGCCCATTTACCTACACAGGGACTTCCACGCTGGGGCTTATTAATCCCTGGGGTAGTTCACCTGTGGCCTGGGTTCAGGAGTCTGACTGGGCTTGGGACAGGATCAATTTCCTTGTCCCGTCCCAGTGCTGTGAGAGGGACATTGGTGACATGACCTCAGGTCCCTCTTTCCTCTATAGAGTCAACTCCATACCAATGCTCTTAATTACTTATATTTTATTGAATGATAATACACATATTATTCTTATCCAATAGATAGATCGATAGATCGATCCTATATATGTATATATATATAGATATATATATAGGCAAGTATCCTAATAGGTATCAAGGAAAACTTCCCAAAAGTATCCTCAATGATATCATTTAACAACACCAAAAGTATACAGATAAATATTTACAATACAGTAAGCCAGGAACCACCTCCTGGGACTTCTTGTCCCAATGAGTAACCCACCTCAGGGATAGCCTTCTCAACCCTATGCTCTACAGAAGCCTGACGCAATTGGTGAGTCTTAGGATACCCGTGCGAGGAGGAGAGGTGGATACGCAGATGGGTGAACCAGGTAAGTTGGGTCAACAGGTAGGTTACAGGGAACCCAGAGGAACCATTGGCAGAATATAACCAGGTAGAAAAGGAAGGAGGTGGGGAAATAGTATGAACAGGCAGCACACCAGTGAGGAACCAATTATACAAACTAAACCAATCCCATAACATATTTACAACATATCCATAATTAGGATAACAATCATACAAATATAAGAAGCAGTTTTACACGATATAAGGTGTGTTTACCCCTGAATTCCAGCTAGCAAGGGGTGCTTCCCCTCCTCCGGGTCTACCTTGGAGGGAAACTTTCCCCCAGGGCTTCCCTCTGGTGGGGGTGCTGCCTTATTTCAGAAATGTCTCCCCTGCAGGGCCTGACTCCACCAGCAACTTACAGTTCTCTTCGAGGAGCTGTTGACCGAGCCTCAGGGCCCTCCACTTAATGAGGCCCCACCAGCACTGTCTGCTTCAAGCGCGAGACCTCCCCTCCTGGCCCTGTGTCCTGCTTTCAGCACCAAAGTTCTTCCAGCTCTCAGGGGGGCGGGGCACGGATCTAGCCACTGCTGGCTGGGTTTACCTAGCCTTATGCATGGGCCTCTACTTTCCCAGGCCCTGCTCTAGGCTCTGGGGCTCTTTTAGTTCTTTGGCCAGGCCACACTGAGGGGCTCTGGTTATCTGGCTTACACCGGGGTTAACCTGAGCAGCCTCAAGCTGCTCCCGGAGCTGGATCTCCATGTGCCGGTCTGCACACCGTGTGGGGCCTGAGCAGCTTAGTGGTGCTCCCAGGGCCAGCTGTCCATGTGCTAGTCTGCACACCACTCTATCCAGCCCTCTTCTGAGGATGCAGGCTCAAGCTGCCTTGACGTGGCTCCCAGAGCCTGAGCCCCATGCACCGGTCTGCACATTGCTGGGGCAAAGAAGGGATATTCACAGAGGCTCTTCCCTCTCCAATGTCCTCTCTGCACTGTCCCGTGCGGCTCATGCCACTCCTTTTATACCCTCAGGGGGCTCCACCTCGTGAAGTCCAGCGGACCTGCAGCTTGCAGGTCCAAACTTGGTCCAGGGCTCCTTGCCCCCTCCCTGTGGGAAAGGGGTGGTGCCGGCTCATCCCCATTCTTCTCCTGAAGATAATCTGAGCAATAATATGAGCAATACTAAAAAATAAGCAACATAAGGGAAAATAAATCACATCTTGAAGAATTACTCTAATATTATCATTTGTTATAAATACTAAGGTGAGGACAGGTTTTTTGGGGGGGGTTAATTCACAATCTTTTTATATGAAGCATAAGTACAGCAACATTTGTCTATACTTGTACCATGTGTATTTATATGGAAAAGAGAATTTTAGTGGACAGAAACAGAAAATGGTTCATTTTCCAAGCTTAAGGTTACCTCCAATCATCACAGTGCCGGTTTTTATCAGGAACGTTTATTTAAAAAATAAAAAAGATGAAGAATTTCAGTCCCAGATAGACTCTATGGTGATGCTAGAAAGATAACGTAAGGAACAGAAAAAAAAGAGTCACACGTGCCTTTTTTTTGTACTGATGGGTTAAATCGGAGTAAAACTCTAAAAATACTGATTTATGACATGTGCAGCAATATCTTATAACCTGGATAGATATTTTCCCCATACCTGAGAGTTTCCTTATGTTCATGGATTAATAGTTTTGAGAGCCGAAAAGAATAATTATAATTACCTAGACTGACTTCCTGAATAACACAGACAACAGGACTTCTCTGAATTGTTTGTAAATCTTAATTTTTCGCTGATGGAGAAACCATCACAGCTCTTAGAAAGTGTACCAATGGACACAATTGTTCCAACAGTTTCAATTTCAAGTGACTGGATCATTTGACACATTTTTCTGGTAGATGGCATAACCTTTTATTATCAGATTTTTTTCTATATGTAAGTACTTCTGGATCATGATAAAGTTACAATATATAACAATAACTACAAATAATAAACTAAATAGATTGAGCACTATTAGTCTTGCCATGGTCCTTAATGTCTCCTAGCTCTTCACCCAACATATTCCAATTTTTCAACATCCCTCTTGAAATGGGATCATGAGAATGGAAACACTCCCTTCAGTGTCAAATATAGGTTGTTATAATCTGTCATATCCTATACTTCTACTCATTATTCCCCTGTTCATGCAAGTTTTTTTTGCTACAGCATTGAATTTGGAGGTTATGTTCAATGTGGAGTGTTCAATGTTCATGTGGAGGTTATGATTATCCACAAGGAGTCCCAATTTTCTTTTAATAGTTCTGCTTCCCAGAATAGAGCTCCATATACTGTAAGCATGCCCTGCATTCCCGACTAGGGACAGAAGTTACTCATAAACCAGTTTACGTGATCAGAAACTGGTTTAAACCTGTAACAGAACAGAAGCTCAGTGCACATAAACCAGTTTCAAAATGGCTGAAACTGGTTTAAGATAAATATGGCTGAATGTAATACCAGACTTAACTGATTTGGGTTAAACCAGTTTATGAAACTTCTGCCCCAGACGCTTTCTTGGTTCAAGTTAAATTACAGTCCCCCAGCATTCCAGCATGCTTTGCAGCCCTGGGCTGGGGTGTCTGGTCCAGAAAGCAGGGCTTGCCCCACTCCTGTGCTCCCTAGCTGGAGCAGTGGGGGCTGACTGACAAGGGGGCATGAGGGGCAAGCCTGGCTGGGGATGCAGCCCAGTCTGCAAGGGGGGAACAGCCCCCCGGCAAACCCCAGCTGGGGTCTAAAGCCAGGGAGGGGGGTTAAACACACCTTCCCCCACTTAAGCTTACTGCTGGCTGCGGTGGTGGGCTGCAAATTCCTGAGGCACCTGGAAACAGGAAGAGGATAAGCAACCCTGCAGAGTCCTGCTGCTGTGATTTCGGACTGCAAATCCTAGAGACCTTGGGGGCAGCAAGAAGACGTGAACACATAGTATATGCTAGCTATGTGCCAGAGAGCCATGCTCTAGCGCTCCCCCCGCAGCTTCTGACCTGAGCCACTGCAGGCATGTGGCTGCATTCCCTGAATCAGGGGTAAATATGTCTGTTCACTTCTGTTTCAGTTTAATCGCTGCATCTTAGATTAACCTGCAAAGACTGAATCAATTCAGACTTGGACTTTTTGACAGTCTGTACTTAACCTAAATGTGTGACTTCACTTTTGATTGCACTAAAACATACTGTTTTGTTTATTCTGTTTGCCAAGTGGTCCAAATTGTTCTATGTCAGTGACCTGACCTGACTTCCTTTATTTTGGCGTTCCCTCAGCCTTGTCATCCATACAATTTATCAGTAATTATTTTGATGCTTTCTTCCAATTTACTGATAAAAATATTAAATACCATAGAGCCAAGTACTGATCCCTGCAAAGTTCTACTAGGAACATATTCATTCAATGATGCAGTATTTATTATGTTTTGAGACCCATCAATTTGTCCGTTTTCAATCCATTTATTAATATGAACATGTTATTTTACTCATGTCCTTAGTACTATGTTGTAGGATACCAAAATGTTAAAGGCCTCATGGAAATCTATTACATTGATACCTTTAGTCATCAGTTGACAGTACCCGATTGCGAACACAATATCCCAGTGTTCCAAGGTTAATTGGAAAAAAAATCAGTATTAATGGCCCAGACAGTTCTTCAGCCAACTTTTTTAAAGCTCCCAAATGCAACTTGCTTGAGAGAGTCCAGAGAAGAGCCACGTGCATGATCAGAGGTCAGGGAAGCAGACCCTACGATGACAGGTTGAGAGCCCTGGGGCTCTTTAGCCTGAAAAAGTGCAGGCTCAGGGGTGATCTGATGGCCACCTACAAGTTGATCAGGGGTGACCACCAGCATCCGGGGGAACGTTTGTTCACCAGAGCGCCCCAAGGGATGACGAGGTCGAATGGTCACAAACTACTTCAAGATCGTTTCAGGCTGGACATAAGGAAGAACTTCTTTACTGTCCAAGCCCCCAAGGTCTGGAACAGCCTGCCACCGGAGGTGGTTCAAGCGCCTTCATTGAACACCTTCAAGATGAAACTGGATGCTTATCTTGCTGGGATCCTATGACCCCAGCTGACTTCCTGCCCTTTGGGCGGGGGGCTGGACTCGATGATCTTCCGAGGTCCCTTCCAGCCCTGATGTCTATGAAATCTATGAAACTTATCTGAATCTGATTGTCCCAGGGGAGCGGGGGCACTGGGAGACCCCCGCGGCGGTCAAGGGGTCTGCTTACCTCCCGCAGGGCCGGAGGAGCCGAAGAAATCCCAGGCGCCGGTAGCGCCGGCGCGGGGCGTCAGGCGGGCGGTTAT
>NW_005841917.1:1625541-1626059 GCF_000455745.1 Alligator sinensis
GAGTGAAGGATGTGGAGCTAGCCCGTAAAAAGATAGGGGCCAGGGAAGGGTGGCTAGGCGAGGAAGAGATGGATCCGAGCAACACGGAGGGCTCCATGAGCATCGACCTAAACCGTATCGCCAGTAGCCGACAGTTCCGGGAGGCGCAAAGTGATGACCCGGAACTCGAAACCCACTGGAGACAAGCCCGGGAGAGCAGAGGCGAGGCCGCGCCACCCAGAGGAGAGCAACCCCAATACGAGGTAAGGAACCACCTCCTCTATCGCGTACCAGGGCCCAGGCGGGAGGGCCCCGCAGAAGCGCAGTTCATAGTCCCGAGACAGTTCCGCCAGGTGGTCTGGCAACTCGCCCATGCTAGTCTAGTGGGGGGCCATTTGGGACAAGACAAAACCCTGGCCAAGGTAGGACAATGGTTCTTTTGGCCTGGGATGGGAGAAGAAGTGTCCCGCCGGTGTGCAGCCTGTCCGGAGTGTCAGAAGACCCGAACTGAGCGCCCTGCTAGGGCCCCGTTGCAACCC
>NW_005841917.1:1629099-1629582 GCF_000455745.1 Alligator sinensis
GCAGAACCAGCTGGGAGCAACGCAGCGCAGCACCCGGGAGCGGGACGACGAGGGGAGAGGTCAGCCTCATGAAGGGGGCAGCTGCCAGCGGGGAACCTGCCACCCGAGACGGCCGGAGGGGCGACGACTGCGCCGAGAGTGGGGCCAACGATACTCCACGCTATAGAGCCGACGGCACGGGTAACTGTGGCGAGAACTATTGGGAGAGCAGAACGGACATCTGCAGCCCAAGAAAGGGGGGCGTAAGCCAGCATCCTTACGGGGAGGGGCACGACCGGTCCGAAGACCGCTGGTAGTCACCAGCGGGACTGAACCAAGAGAGGGTGAGGCAAGGACGGATTGGGGGCCGGAATAGGAAGACCTGAGGGGGCGTATGGCCGGGGTGTAGGGGAGGACGGAGCCCCGAGAGTTCCCGCGAGGAAGCACGCCAGCACCGGGGGATGCCCCGAGGGAAGACCCCCCACTGAAAGAGTCATCAAAGTC
>NW_005841917.1:1629619-1652019 GCF_000455745.1 Alligator sinensis
CCCCGAAGGAAGCCCCCCCACTGAAAGAGTCATCAAAGTCGTGGCAGGCGAGTTCTGGGGTCTCCCTTTATACCAGGCGGGGCAAAACCTGGGCGATACCAACGAAGCCCGGGTGTGCAAAACATCGGGTCCGGGCGAAGGCGGCACACGAACTCCTGGTGGAACGGAGGCGGGTACACTGATAACTTAAGAATATCTACCTACGACAACTCTAATTTATCATCTTCTTAAATTAATGTTAGAATGGAAAGTTTTACCAGTATATGATATAATATGATGCAAATGCTCATCTTGTTTTTTCCCCAAATACAAAACAGAAATACCTATTTATGGCTGACAGTTGTACCATTTCCCACTAATAATGAACAAACAACATTGTCAGGATCCTTTTTCTTCTAAAATGCCTTTTAAAAATGCATATTGTTCTTCTAGCCATAAAAGTTTTACTTTTGTCTACCTTTATTTAGTTCCTACAACAGGAATCCTGCAATCAATTCATATTTATTGCTTTCAAGTTCCTCTTTCTCCACGTGTGTGTGTCCATACACGTGTCTTCACCACCAAAGCAGTATGTTTCCAGTGGAGTCTTGGACAGATAAATTCTTGTACAGATAAATTCTTGTACCTATGCCCTTTAATGTTTTCATTAGTGACTGGAAGAAAGCACAGTAATACTAGACATAGATGAAGTTACCCTTTGATCTAATGTGGAGTATATAGCCTTTTTTTTATTCTGACTTTTTGGGCACCTTGTTAAATGTTTTTCACCAGTTCTTAATCAATCTCATTTTTCCAGTTAATTTTTTTCTCCTAACTGATTTATCAGTGTTTCCACCTCTAGCTAGCTGGGCCTTTTAAAAGCACCAAGTACTCACAATTATGGATTACACTAGTAATCTTTAGCTGTCAAAATGAAATCTAACATGAAATTCCTGCATGTTGTATATAACATTTTTTAATTAGAAAATTATTATCTCTAAAATTTAGAAACTGCAGGGTATTTTAGTTCTGGCAGGATAAGGCTTCCAGCATGCGTCACTCAGATTGAAATTACCCAAAATAATAGAGCTTTTTTTTCCCTTAAAGATTTTAGATAGGTACTTAAGGAGATGGTATTCTTGGTCCCTTACATGATTTCGTCTCTAGCAGACTGTAATTACTATCCAATACTATACCTTATTACTCATATCTTTCATCTATAAGCTGTCATAATTTATTTTCAAGTCGTCAGTGACTTGGAAACGCATAATGCCATTTTTGACATTACAATGTGTTCACTCAATTCTTGTCTAAATAGACTATAAGCATTATTTAACATACAAGTCATGCAAATATTCCAATCAAGTTTTAGCAATACCAAATTTCAGTTCCAATGCGCAGTTCCAATTCCACTTAATACAAACAGCAATGCTAGGACTCTAGATATGCACTAAGACATGGGTTGTCAACCAGGGGTATGTGTACCCCTGGGGTACTTGGGAAGGCACAAGGGGGTACACGTGGGTGGGTGGGGATGGAGTATCACCACCCACCAGCCTGTGCTGCCGCCTCCCAGAGGCAGGGTGGGCAGCAAGGGCAGTAGCACCTCTCTGTGGGCCACACAGGTGGTGCTCAGTTGGCTGGATGTGGGGGGGGAAACTCGTACGTGATCGTGGCTGATGCCACCACCACCCACCACCTCGCGCTGCTGCCACTCCACATCTGGCCTTGCGCCACTCCTCCTCTGCTCTGTATCTGGCCACCAAGGGTACACTTATTAAAAAAAAGGTTGAAAACCCCTGAGCTAAGAGATTATATTGAAAGAGCTAAATATCTTCCTTTTTTAGTCTTATTGCATACAATTGAGAAAATAGTCAACTTTTTTTTTTATCCTGTTGAAGCAAAAATGGAATTGGTCAAGATGATAAACCTGCAAAAATTAGCTTCTTATGAAGTATCTAAATGATATTTTCTATATACATACCAATGTTTATTTTCACACATCCAACCTACTCACATAAGCAGGGCAAGCAAAATTAGCCTTTAATCAGCAAGTGAAAATGAATGAGTATTATTCCTGTAAGATGATGCTCAAATTTTTCCTAACAAAGCAACTTCCACTGAATTTATTTTTTTTCCTTCTTAGCAGCACAGTGGCAGAAAGAGATCTTGGAGTCATTGTTGACTCCAAGATGAATATGAATCATCAATGTGATGAAGCAACTAGCAGAGCTAACTGCACTTTGTCATGCATTAGTAGGTACATCACAAACAGGTCCAGGGAAGTGATGCTTCCCCTCTATGCAGCACTGGTCAGCCCACAGCTAGAGTACTGCATCCAGTTCTGGGCACCACAATTCAAAAAGGCTGTGGACAACCTTGAGAGGGGCCACTCATATGGTTAGAGGCCTGCAGGGAAGATCTTATGAGGAAAGGTTGAGAGACCTGGACCTTTTCAGCCTCTGCAAGAGAAGACTGAGGGGGATCTTGTGGCAGTATACAAATTCACCAGGGGTGGGGCATTATAGGAGATGCTCTGTTTACCAGAGCACCCCCTTGGAATAACCAGAAACAATGGTCACAAGCTGATGGAGAGTAGGTTTAGGTTGGACATCAGAAAGAACTTCTTCATAGTTAGAGTTGCCAGAATCTGGAATGGGCCTCCAAGGGAGGTGGTGCTCTCCCCTACTTTGGGGGTCTTCAAGAGGAGACTGGACAAGCACCTGGCTGGGGTCACATGACCCCGGCACTTTTTCCTGCCACTGGGAGGGGGTCAGACTCAATGATCCTCTGAGGTCCCTTCCAACCCTAGCATCTATGAATCTATATTACTAGTGGAATACATCTATGTACTACAATTCCTTCTCAATTGTATATGTCATAAATGACACCTAGTAGCCTTTCCAAAGTGTGTGTGTGTGTGTGTGTGTGTGTGTGTGTGTGTGTGTGTGTGTGTGTGTGTGATATTCTGTATATGCGTGTGTGTATGTATGCATGCATGTCAAAATTTGGGTTAAGGAGAATGTGCATGTGTTTATATATCAGGAAGTACATGCAATGGTGTTATACAAGATGTGACTTTTTACGAAAACAAAGGGGTGGGCTAAGTTTGCTCCCATTGGGTATATTCAGACATTACAGTTAAATCAACTGAACTAGGATTAGAGGTCATCAAGTACTGATCTGTAGACATTCAGGAAGGTTAGATCAGCCAAAAAAATGGCTGGCTTGAACTAATTCAGTTCACTTGAAGAGGTGAACTAAGTTAGATTGTGAAAGGATTATCACAATCTTACAAATGTCTACACATATTCAGAAAGCAGCCCCAGGGTTTGGAAAGTCCAGCCACTTACCCCACCCCAACTCTGCCACCCCCAGACAGACACCTTTCCTGCTAGAGACCCACTGGCACCCCCTATGCCCTATTTACTTAGATTGGGTTCCCAGCATGCCTCCTAGCACTGGAAAATGTCTGCACAAGTGGAACACAATCTATGATCTCACACAGCTTAAAATACGCCAAGTGACTGTAAATCAGGTCCCACAAACATGTGCCTGTACCCACTGATGTCAATAGGAGTTTAACCCATTGATTTCAATGTGAGCAGACCTAGGCCAATGCTAAGATCTCAAAAACCATGCACAATAAATAAAGGCAAGCTGCTACATCAGACTAAACTTATCCCTGGAATGAGTTTTATTTTGATCAATAAAATTACAATATGAAATCCAGTTCGTTTTCATAATTCATAGAGCCCACTCCTCCAAACTTCAAATGTGACAACATAAAGGAGGGATCCCCTTTCTTTGTGTTCGTAGCCAAAATTACACAGACTTGAAACTGACATTCATTGCTGACCACTTAGAACCGACACAGAAATTCTACCCAAGTATTACATAATTCAATTAGGAGCTTTGTTTATGGATTTAGAGTGAGCTTTAGATCATTTTTCCAGTGAGCCTAACAAAATAATTGCTATTCTCTCCTTAACTGGATTAAAAGCAACTCACATGAATTACAAGAGAATTAGTCGAACTAATTGCTTGAAGAGATTCCGTGTGGAGGTGGAAATAATTTGGGATGCCAAGACTAATATCCTTATTGTAAGAGAACTGGTGCTTCTGAAAACTAATGACACTGAATTTGAAAGATTGTCAAAGGTATACTGCCAAACTGTTTGAATAAATTAGGTTGAGAGGGGAGAAAGGACGGTTGGTGGAAAATGTGCCCAAATACTCAATCTTCAGATATGTTGAAATAACATAACCTGTTCTCAATCAACATCTAAGAATATGATTTTTGTTCCCATTTTGACATACCTGATCTGAACTCATATTTTATGCAAGATATTTTGAGGCCATGGTATTTTTTTCACCGTCTCATTTAGTAATAAGCAACAGATTGTGTTTTTGCATATGGATGAATGTTATATTTTTAAATTTAACTCGCTGATGTATTAATGGTTTGGTTTAGCCTTCTTAATACTTACTCTGAAAAAGCCAGTGCAGGAAGAGAGAGCCTTTTTTGGAAACCAAACCTGCATTTTGTTTTACTGGATTAAGTCCCACGTTTTTAAAATTCCTTAACCATTTTTCATTCTTGCAAGACCTAAGTGAGCTAGACCACTAGGTAAAGA
The DNA here is from genome assembly GCF_000455745.1 of Alligator sinensis. NCBI lineage: Eukaryota > Metazoa > Chordata > Crocodylia > Alligatoridae > Alligator > Alligator sinensis. The sequence continues at coordinate 1,634,236 of NW_005841917.1, forward strand.
CATACAAGTAATAATTTTTTCAGCTTGGCTTCCAAACAAGAAAATGCAAAGTAATCTGAAATAAAAATGTTGTTCTTAAATGTTACTTACAAAATAATTTTGCTGAAACAAAGACTTGAAATATTTTGTTTAATTGTTTTTTAGTAAAACAAAGAACTGAAAACTTTGTTGCCAGTCAGATAAAATGTTTCATTCAGCAAAGAACATCTCATTTCAGCATTTCTAAGAAAAGTAAAAGGAAATAAAAACCTAGATCCAAGAAGAATGAATCTCTTTCACCCAAATGTCAGTTGGGGAATATTTGAACCTATACCAGCCTCTTCCCAGGAGAACATCCTAACCATCATACAGCGAGACATTCTGGGATAGTGTCTCTCTCCTGTTGATGCTGTTCTACTTTGTAAAACACACTTTTAAAAATACTGGAGTATAAGCTGGCATTCAGAGGTGCCTATAGACATGCTTGTTCACATTCTAATGAGGATGTTCTAGTGCCACCTCACTGTCATGTGTACTAAGCCCCCGCACATTTCAAAATGGCTGTGGGGGGCACTTATCTAAACCTTGTCAAATGAGCTTCGGATAATGTAACTCAACCATTTTGAAATGCACAGGGGCTTAATACATATGGCAATGAGCTGTTTTAATTAGAATGGCTGTCCAGGAACCACTCTAATTGAAACATCCCACTCCACTGCTTGTATATGCAGCCCACATGATCTACACCTAAATGAGTGCCCCAATCACCAGACTGTAGTCATTCTGAGGGATTAAGTAAATATTATAAGGTATTTTACACAATACAGAACATAATTACCAGGAGAGCCAGACAATAATAAAATACTTTACAACCTGATGGCTAGGAAAATGGAAGAGACAGTTTTGAACCCCCTCAGGCTAATGGATTACCACATCTGGCATCTACACTAACCATGTGATTGTTTAATAAAAAGGGAGCTATCATCCTACTTTTTAATCCCTGAAAAAAAGTGTTTGCAAATTAAACTGTTTCATAAAGTCTGACCAAATATGTGCAGTTTCAGGCAACTAAAAGCATGTTCTCTGGCAAATAAAGTATTCACGAAACAAAACAAAGCAAAATGAATTGCATACTTCTACAGTTAAGTTTCATTTTCCAAAGGGACTTGAATAATGCAACAACATTTTTAGTATTCTGACAGCTATTTCCTTTATTCCTATTTCAGCATATAAAATTTAATGTCTTCACATGCCACAAGTGGCATGGGCAGCTTCTGAGCGTGGCACATGGCAGATCAGGGAGGGGGCAGGCAGCACAGAAGCAGATAGACCAGGGAGCAGAAAGAAGATTGAGCAGGGGAAGAGGATCAGAATGGCACTCAGGGAGTGTACAGGGCTTAATTTCTGGCACACCGGCCTCCATCTGCTCCCCCCCCCCGCCCCCGCCACCATCATAGACCATGCTTATGGCCATTACATTTTTAGCATCCAACACATCACTGTGAAAACTAGCAATAGACTAATCTCAGAGGTTGCAGACGTTTGATTCAATTTAGATGAAATCTTGGTCCAGGGGCGACACGTAGGGGGTACATGGGGGTGCACATGCACCCCGTGAGAGCACCGATGCACCCCCTGACCAGCTGCGCTCACTGTTTAGATGATGGGCAGGAGGGTAGGTGGGAGTGCCGGTGCCCCCCCTCACCTCCCTCCACAAGCGCCAGCCAATTGCTGCAGCCTCTCCCAGAAGCGGCTGCAGTGATCGGCCGCAGCAATCACCCATCGCGGGATTGGCTGTGGGGGACTCCCTCACCCCTGGGCAGCGAGATCAGCACCCCCCAGTCGTCAGGATTGGTCGCCAGGGACCTGCCTACCCGATCAGTGGGACTGGTCGCAGGGGAGCAGCACCAGCCACCCATGTCTGGGTCCTTATCTGACCTGGCTTTCATGCCCAAAGCTGAGCAAAAAAAAGTCTCCTGGAAATAGTCCTAGACCATCCCAGGGTCCCAGTGGCTTTCTACATCTGCCCTCTGCTAACTCTGCATTCATTGAGACTTCTATCTTTCTTTGCCCTATCCCTTACTGTGGAAAGCCACAATGGCAAACAGATTTCTTCACTCCTATTGCCTACATCACATCCTCTTAAATGTTCTGCTTTTTGCTACTCATATTCATTACTCCAGATCATTGCTGGCAGATCACTGCACCCTGGCTGCATAATGATCCAACTCCCTTCTTTAGTGGCAGGGGAAAACAGAAATCCAGGTTCATGAGAGAGGAAAGGAATAGGAGGCCCTGAGCAGTTATACTCTGAGGACTTGGTCCAGCCTGCAAGATGGTGGCAATATGAAATAAAAAGAAAGAAAAAGAGAGATTGTGTAAGTGGAAGTGCAAAACTGGAAAGACTGAGGGAGAGAAAGGGAGATGGGCAAAAAGAGATGAAGGGGAATGAATTCAGAGAAAAATCAGCAGAAACATTTCTGGAAAAATTACCAGCTTTGTCAAAACACCTTTCTTTTCCCCAACATGTCATGTGTTTCATTTAAAAAATTGTTTTTTGGCAAAAGACGTTTTTCTTTTTCTTATACTTTTTGTTATAAGTTATTTGAATTCAAAGCTTTATTTGCTGGGGGAAGGGGGGGAGTTAGGTGTGGGGTTTTGCAGTTAGAAAACAGTAGGGAAGCAAAAAAAAATACTTTTCAATTTTAAATATAACACTTTGACTGTTAAATGCAAGAATGAACATTCCAAAATGCTCTTTCAATTTTAAAAACAGCAGGAAAGTGGGGGGGAGGGGGCTTGACACTTTAAAAAATATTTCTTCTATTGAATTTCTTTATTTTTCAAGCATATCATCCCTCTCTCCCCACCCCCACCCCCATCATGTAAATATTTTGGAAAATGAAAAAAATCTATACCTCAAATCTTTTTGCATTAACCTGCATCTCCTGATCAAAACACAAAGTTATCTCTACTGGGCTTAAATAAAGCTTACACTGATAATGTAAAAAGTGGCAGTAAAACAAACAAGCTACTGACATACATTGTTTTAGCCAGAATTTAGTGAGAGCTGATTGAAAAGTTCAGCTTTTCTTTTGTCAAAAACGATTGCCTGGACAACAGTCAATGAATGGGAGGAAGTTAACAAAAAACATTAACAAATACTGGTTCCTTGATATGGCTCCTCTTTTACTGATCTCATTGCTGCTGTACAAGGATAAGGATGGAATTGGTTAAATATATTTAAGAGGCATACGGCCATGTTTCCATTTTGGCAGAATGGCTTGTGGGAATCTTGTTAACTGGTAACGGCTCTCCTTTTGAATAGAAATGACTTATCCAGATACTGAGAGATTTATAAGTTATTTACCAGCAGAATAAAGGAACCACACTTCAGAAGTGACAGATTTTTCTCATCTAGAAAACACTTCTGTACCACTAAAGTAAAAGTGCCATAAAATGTGTAGCACAATATGGTCCAAAGTCTGACAAGAGCTCTAGATACTATTATAAGCAAGCAAAACCCAACAGTTAGATATGTCACCAGTTGCTTTCAGGCTAAAGATGTTTAATATCCTATCAAACCTATCAAGATACGGTACTCAGCCACTGAAAGATTGTTCAGGACTGCTCAAGAGGACTTATTTCAGGTCCTAAATAGTTTTCAGATCATCTTCCATTCATTCTAAGGAGCTATAATCCAGCACAGTTTTCCATTTATGTTCTTTCCCCTCTGCTGAAAACAGACAGTGATAGATTTTTTTCTCCCACCCAAAGCATGCTGTGGTTATTGCTCCTTCTGGTTAGAATTAAACCAACAGCCCAATTCAAGCACTCCCATTTGGATAAAGTATTTATTAGCCTGGCTCCCTCTGTTCCTACACCACCTCAAAGTTTTTGTGCGCGTCATAGAGAAAAACAAAAGGCAGGACTCTGGCATTTGGCTGGGGAACTCAAGTACCAAACTCTCTAATAAGGCAAACAGGCAGAGAGTAACTCCTTCAACCCAGATGTTTCAAAACCATTTAAAGCTTCAAAAGAAAATTAGGAGCAGCTGAATTACAAAGGAAGGAAGGATACAATGTTTGTCTATGGTTAAACTACTGTAATCTTTAAAAGCCATCTATGGAATCTATTATAAAGTACATAACTTTGATTTACAAATAATAGCCATGATTCTTACTTCTCTAATATTTACGCTGAACTGAGAAGGTACAGTATTAGGATGCCACACCATAATTATATGGCTTTTATTAATACCTCTCTGCTGAAGACTAAAATTAAAGAGAAAAAGAAATTCTTTAACAAAAATGAATGCTCATTTTTAAAAAGCTTTCTATAGCAGAAACTTGGAAAAAAATCAGAAGACAATGGGATGATGCTTCTTCATTTCTTCAGGCTTTTTAAAATATATTTAAGTGAGGCAAATAACATTTTTTGCAGTAGCCTCCATGTTGAGATTCTGGACACATATGTGGCCAGAATCTCAATACAGTAGTCTTCAAGAATCAACATACTAGTCTTCAAGTCTTCAGAATCTCAACATACTAGTCTTCAGCTACATACTTGAAGACTCGAGACAGGATGTGAATTCAACTCCAGATTGATTTGCCAATGTATTGGTTAAAACAGATTCAGAAAATGATTCTTAATATAGTGTAGCTAAAATAATGGCTTTTTCTTCTGAACATTCTCCTACTGTGTTCTGGTGTCAGCAAACCAATTCTAATTCCTGCCATCCACTTTCCCCTTTTCATCCCATTCCTAGTGCTTAGACACCCTTTATTTTTCCTGCTGGCTTAAGTCCTTCTTTTCAGCTCTTCCTGGTTCCAGAGATATACCTGTTCATTTGTTTTCTCCTGCTCACCACATCAGTATAGCTAGCTGACTGTGGATTCAGAATATAGGCTCAATTCACCTTTATAGCACAGGACAACATAACGGGGATTGTTTTAGAACATCCTTGCAGCACAGGATAGTTTTAACATTCAAGTTCTGTCAGAGGTGTACCAAATCTCCATATTTCGCATTTTCCGCAGCCACGTCATTATGCAATTCGTTCTTCTCATGTTCTGGGTGGCACTAAACCAGCTGTTCCCAAACTCTGAAAGATTGTGCACAACCAATTTAAAATGATATAACCTTAAGTACCACCAGCAAATGTTTCCGTTCAACCTTAAGTACCACCAACAAATTTTTATCATAATTATAATAAAGCTGTTAACGTGTGCCACTGACAGGTTGTCAGCATACTGCTAGTGGTACGTGTACCACAGATTGGAAACTGCTGCACTAAACCATCCTGGCAAAGCAAGGTCAAGGACAGATCAACTTTTCACTACTGGAGCCCATACAAGAATCTTACAAAAGCAAATCAGGAAGGAACTGAATCCTCAGTGTTCACTGAATATCTATAACTGCTTGGTATGCAGTACCTAGAAACTAGTGTGGATTAATCATCTTGTATCATAAAATATGCTTAAATTCCACTTCTAGAAATAAGTAATACTGGATGTGATTACTGGCACAGAAAATATCTTGAAAATTCCATTAAGCATTTCTTTATCAACACCTTTTCTGGAGTCCTCCAGTTTTTATCAAATTGCGAATCATTCAGAATTTTGACAGAAAGTAAAATATTCACACTGAAAAAATAGAAGAGGTAGGGATTTTCTCATGTTTTCATCCAAAACCCTTTTCCAATTTTACAAAGAAACATGTGTTCATTGAGATTCAAGCAGATTTTTGCTTTAAAAAAACCTTAGTCGTCATCTCTTCAGAGTGACTAGAGGTAGTAAGACTGATGTCCTTTATAAAGACAGATCAAACCATCCAAATAGTTAGCTCCCAAGGAGAAAAACATAACATAAGGGCTCCTGGGGCATAACGGGCTGTGTGTGAAGGGTGCAGGTACAAAGCACTCATGCACAATTCAGTGGTTGAACTAAAACACAGGGACCCAAAAAATAAGACTGCAGAGTGCTGTCTGGGTCACTTAATCCAGTTCTCAGCTTGGGCAGCCACGCATGCCAACAAAGTTGTTCATACACTTCCCTAGCTCCATCTTGAAACCAGTTGGAGGTTGGGGGGAGGTTGTCTTTTTTACTGCTCCAAACCTTTCTTAGAAACTGTTTTCTAATTTCAGTTCTAAACATATTCATGGCCAATTCATACCCATTTCGGTTTTTGACAATGTTATCCTTCAGCTGAAATGCCCTTCTCTTGCCCTGGTGCTTACTGCCTTCATGGATTTAAAGCAATCCTATCCCTCCCAGCCTTCATGTTACCGAACTAAAGCAGACATGCTCTTTTAAGTCTGTCCTTGTAAGATAGGGTCTCCATTCCCATGGCATTCCTCATACCTTTTCTCTGCACCTGTTCCAGTTTGAATTTCCTGAGCATGGGTGGCCACAGCTTTATTCAGCATTCTGGATGAGAGCTTAACCTTGCACCAGGACAGTAATTCTTCCGCTCTCCACTGGAAATACAATCCTCAGAGTGTATCCTCCAAGGTATTGCAGGAGGTGTTTGCAATTTTTCATGGCTGCATCACATTGGTGGCTCATAACTATGCTGTGATTATCCAAGACACCTAGCTTTCTCCTGTCCTGTCACTTCTCATTGATGAACCCTCACAAGCTTGGGGCAGAAATTCTTATTAACCCCCAAGATTACAGCCTTGCACTTGTACTATTTCATTTTTATCCCACTAGTTACTACCCCATTCCTCAAGGACATCCAGTTTTTCCAGTCTCTCCACTATTGAAGATTTCTCTCCCACCTGTGTTAACCACTAACCTTATTTATACACTCCTCTTTGTTCTCATGCTTTAAAAGATTATTTCAAAATTTTAAGTCATTTTAGCAATGTCATGTTGTTGCCATTAAACTAGTATAAGAAGAGACTGGAGTCCCATTGGCAACTCTTCATTGAGATGCTCTCAGGAAGCCTATTAATCTAAGCTGATGTTTCCATTTCATGTTCCTCTTTTAATGTTTTTAATGTAGCTTTATTAGGAGTTAACCTAACACTGCAAATAAGGGTCATGAAGTCAAGTTTCTTTTTACTTTTTTTTAAATCTAAGACTGCCTATGTGAGGCATTTTGAACAGCACTGCTACTGCCTTATAGGGACACCTGCTGGGAAATGCTGGAAGTAGAAAAAACTCTAACCTCTAATCCAAATGATAACAAAGTTAATGCATGCATTTATGCTGATTCTAAAACACCTGTTCTTCACTGGCTGTTCTACATATTCAAATTCCACATAGTGTATTGCTATGGCCATAATATGGAGGATATCATCTTTGAAAAGATAAACCTCCTCAATATGATTGGCCTGGCCAAGATCACTTTCCACAAAACAATTATATCCAGTTGTCAGGTATCCAGGTTGTAGCTGTATTGGTCTAGAGGAAAAGGCAATCAGGACTCAGAGTAGACATGATATCTTTTATTAGACCAACAAGATTCTTGCAAAAAAAAGATCTTTAATTACAAGCTTTCAGACACAAACACCCTTCATCAGGCGTTGGAGAAAAGATTGTAAAAGTTTTCCTGGGTAGAAATGAAAGTTCATATTTCATTGAAATTCGCAGAGGAGTCACTAGATGGAAAACTCCTCTGGGCAGTCAGTTCATAGCTGGTATGAAGCCTTTCAGCTCCTGTGAGGATCTGTGATGCTGCAAATTACTTTGAAATAAAGGCAGGCGCAGGATCTCAGGTTTCAAATGGTCACAGTTGCTTCCTGCTTGGGAAAATATGAAGATTTCATTTTAAGAAAATCATACCAGCTATGGCTTCATACCACCTACGAACTGACTGCTCAGAGTTTTCCATCTATTGACTCCTCTGTGAAATCCTATGAAATATGAACTTTTATTTCTACCCAGGAGAACTTTTACAATCTTTTCTCCAATGCCCGAAGAAGGGTGTTTATGCCTGAAAGCTTGCAATTAAATCATTTTTTTTGCAAAACTCTTGTTGGGCTAATAAAGGATAGCATCTCTACTGAGAGTCAGAATATCCAGCTTTCATTTTTTTATCTCTACTGAGTAGTGCCTTACACTACAGCATCCCACTGAAGGGGGAAAAAAAGGAGCTAATGTGCATTTTTGTTCACTTCAAATCAAAGCGTAACATTTTGTTGTAATTTCCTTCCAAGCAGTTTGAGCAACTGCAGTCGGCGGCTGTTCTATTGGAAAGGTGCAGTCTGAAGATCTCAACTCTTGATAAAAAATGAAATAAAATAAAGGATCAGACAAGATGAGAACACAGGACAAGTTCTCTCATAGGGGAAAGAGAGATAGGAATAGTAGAAAATGCAGTAATCCACTTCTTCCTGAAATTCCAACATACTTACATTGATGTAGCAGGTTTACCGCTTGAGCTCTGGATGAGTCCTGGGCTCGAGATTCTGCAATTCTGATTGATGGGGCCCATCCACCAATCAGAAGCAAGCCAGGGAAAGCAAGGCCACGCCCTTTCCCCAAAGGGAGGGGACAAGTATCAGTCTGGACTGGTTCGAGACTGCACCCTGCCAGGTCCGGAGAACTTCAGGGGTGGGGCCTCTGAAACGTATAAAAGGAGAGCATCCTTGCTACACTAGAGGGAGAGACATGGTGAGGGATGGCAAGGAGAGAGGAGCTCTGAAGACTACCATCCTCAGGACCCCGCCTGAGCCTTGATGGTGTGCAGATCAGTGCATGGTGCTCAGGCTCTAAGAGCTGCTCAAGGCAGCTTGAGCCTGCAAAACTGGCAAGCAGCTGGGTAAATGGTGCATGGATCAACACATGGAGAGTTGGCCCTGGGAGCAGCTCGGGTATGCTTGGGCCCCACCTGGTGTGCAGACAGGCACATGGAGAGGTGACCCTGGGAGCACCTTGAGGCTGCTCGAGCCGCAAGCATATGGAGAGCTAGCCCTGAGAGCATCTCGAGGCTGCTTGGGCCCCACATGGTGCACAGGTCGGCACACAAAGAGCTGGTCCTAGAAGCAGCTCAAGGCTGCTCAAGTTAGCCCCTGCTCTAGGCCAAGTAACCAGAGCCCAGCAGTGTGGCTCTGCATTAAACTAAAAGAGCCCCGGTGCCCAGAGCAGGGCCCAGAAAAGGGAAAAACCCCTGTTGTGAGGCCAGGGAACTGGAGCCAGTAAGGACTCAGCTCCCATGGGAGCACCCTGGGTGCCCAGTGTGGGGCACCAGGCCATCAAGAAGAGCCGGAGGCACCACCAATTTTGTGATTGTTGTTTTTTTGTATTGTAGAGGTTAATATAGTTCTGGGTATTCCCTTAAGTGAGTTTATATCTTCATTGCCTATATGTGTTTATTGTGCTGATGGCTTGACTTAGCTGTTCCAAAGTGTTAATGCTTATTCTGTGCAGGGGGGTTAATTATTGTATATGCTGTGAATCACCCGGTTTATGTTTTTGCAGTCCCTTGACATGGTACAATATGTTGATTGCAGGCTATTGTATGTGGTGTCACACACTAATTTTACTGTAAATATTTAATATTTATATTTATTTATTGTACCAGTAAATCTGTATATAGTTAAGCACCTGGTCTCTGCCTGCCTCTGTGGAGGGGAGAGGGAACTGCTCTCAGGTGGCAGGCCCCTCTCTCAGCACCCTGCCTGACCACCATCCCTTCCGCTGGCGGACAGGGCACACCCCTGGGTGTACCCGAACTACATTGACTTTGTACTCTGATGTAAATAACACCACAACTTGGAGCAGACAAACATGCAACTATATTGAATATAAAGTAAGCAGATATTATATAATTTTGCCACTAAGTAGCTGGGAAGAGGAGGTAATAGCCTGTCTGTTATGAGCAAGCAACTATTCTGGGATAAACTACAAACAAGATATAGATATACTAGTATTCTTTAACCCGGTGTAGTTTTTATCTGATATTTCCCAGAGATAATGGAATCATAGAAAATTACGGTTGGAATGGACTTCAGGAGGTCTAGTCCAGCCCCGTGCTCAAAGCAGGACCATCCCCAACTAGATCATCCCAGCCAAAGCTTTGTCTAGCCAGGTCTTAAAAACCTCCAAGGATGGAACTTCTGCCACCTCTCTGGGTAACCTGTTCCAATGTTTTACTATCCTCCTAGTGAGAAAATTCTTCCTAATATCTAACCTAAACTTTGCTTGCTGCAACTTGAGACCATTGCTCCTTGTTCTGTCATCTGTCACCACTGAGAACAGTCTAGGTCCATCTTCTTTTGAACCCCCCTTTAGGTAATTGAAGGCTGCTATTAAGTAACCTCTCAGTCTCCTCTTCTCATGACCATATTATGGCAGTAATATTCATTAGCTAACTTTTACCTGAAGTGGCCTGCCTAACTGATAGCACAGCTGCCTATGAAATGCTGGTTATTGATAGATAGAAAAACATTACTGCAATATTCTATTTATCAGAAAATGAAAAGTACCTACATTTACAAACAGGAGTTCTACTTTTTCTTAATATTCCTAACTCCTGATCTAGTACATTTGTAAAGCAATAGCGTGTGATATTAGTAGATATCTAATCGAAATTGTCAGCTGGTATACACCACCACAAAGTCAATGCAACTATGCAGATTCTGGTGAGGATCTTACCTTTGGTTTTGATGCATAAATCAAGACACGGAGGAAGTTGTGTTATGTGAGAAAGAACCCCATTACAAACATTAAAATAAAAGGCCAGTCAGATAACCCCAGCCCTGTTCCCAGCGGACAGAATGATAGAACCAAAAAATGTACTAATTAAATGGCACTAACAGGTGTCCTGGATGATAAACTCAGATTTCATAGATTTCATAGACATTAGGAGGGAAGGGACCTCAGGAGATCATTGGGTCTAGCCCCACTGCCATAGGTAGAGGGGCCCAATACTGGATGAAGTACTCCAGCTGTGGTCTTACCAGGGCCAAGTAAAGTGGCAAGATAACTTCCCTGGTTTTGCTTGAGATGCATCAGTGGATGCATGTCAGGGTTTGGTTAGCTTTGCCAGCCACAGCATCACATTGGTGGCTCATATTCATCTTGTGGTCTATCAAGACCCCAAGTCCCTTTCAGTCATGGTGCTAGTGAGCGTAGCACTGCCAAGCCTGTAAGTATGCTGGGGGTTCTTCCTACTGAGGTGCAGCACCTTGCACTTCTCTGCATTGGAGGCCATCAGGTTTTGGTTGGCCCATCTTGAGAGTGTCTCCAAGATGGCCTGTATCCCCAGCCTGTCCTGGAGTGTGACCACCCTCCCCCATTATTTGGTATCATCCATGAACTTGGCCAGGTCACATCTGAATCCTGAATCCAGATCATGGATGAAAATGTTAAAGAGTACTGGCCCAAGTACTGAGCCCTGAGGGACTCCACTGGTAACCCTGCACCATGTTGATTTGCTCCCTTCAACTAGTACTCTTTGGGTCCGACCCTGTAGCCAGTTGCCTAGCCATCGGATCGTATGATGATCAAGTCCACAGTTCCCCAGCCTAACCATGAGGACATCATGGGAAACTAGTTCAAAGGCCTTTTTGAAGTCAAGATATATGATGTCCACATCATCTCCCTTGTTCAGGGCACATATAACCTGGTCATAGAAGGAGATAAGGTTGGTCAGGCAAGACCTGCCAGTCACAAAGCCATGTTGACTGATATTCAGAAGCTTGCCTTCTGTTAGTCTGGTGTTGATGGATCCCTTGACAATTTTCTTCAGGATTTTTCCAGAGGCAAATGTCAGACTGATTGGTCTATAGTTCCCCAGGTCATCCCTCCTCCCTTTCTTGTAGATAGGGACCACGGTAGCTCTTTTCCAGTCATTCGCAACCTCGCCCAAACACAGTGATTTTTCAAATATCTCTGCCAAGTGGGGTGCAATGATGTCTGCCAGCTCTTTCAAGACCTTTGGGTGCATTCCGTCTGGGCCCACAGCCTTGTGAATGTCCAGTTTCTCAAAGTGTTCTCACCTGATCCACATCAATTTTGAGCCTGTCGCCCACTCCCAAATTGGTTTGTGCCATTCCTGGTAGTGTGATCCTCATGGAAGGTGAAAAACTGATGCAAAAAGTCATTTAGGAGATTGGCCCTTTCTTGGGTATCTGATGTCAGTTGCCCCATTGGATCTCTCAGGGGCCCAATGCTATCCTTGTTCTTTTTCCAACTTCCCACATATCTGAAGAAGGACTTTGTGTTGTCCTTGATTCCCCTAGCTAGCCTCAGTTCAGTTTATGCCTTGGGAAAATATTGAATAGAAAATGGAGACTGAACTGTCAAGATGGTCTTCCTCTCCCTTTCAGAGAAATTAGGCACTTTGGCCAAAAACAGGGAAACTCACACAGCCACAATACATGCTTTACCTCTTCTGCGAATGGAGAGAGAAATAAACCTTCAAGGCTTAAATTCCAGCACCTCTCATGAGCACTAAAATAACATACAAAAATATAAACAATTCTAAATTGAGAGCATGTGGAGTTAGATAAATATGTTTTGTTTTATTTTGTTTTTTTCAAATACTGTTGTTTTTTTTTTAGAGTCTGCCCTGTTATCAGGGTCTTTCAAGTGGTCTGGCTTCCATTTACATTGTGGTAGTACCAAGACATTCCAGTCAGAATCAGGATCCCATTGCCCTGGGGACTATCTTCAAATAGTAAAAAGGCAGTCCCTCCCCAAAGAGTTAATTCAGGGCTACATTCTGCAGTTTGTATACAGAAGTGTCCCCCAGAAATCAAGAAAGAAAAAAAGGATAAAGTACACAAAGAATGATGAGGGAGGATGAGTGCCCAGTGTCAGGGTAGTTCGCAGACTCCAGGGCTAGGGACAGACATTCAAAAAGCCTGAGCCTGAATTGATTCAGTGTTTGCAGGTTAGTCTAACCTGGCTAGGTTGAACCAGTTTGCAACTTTACAGACATTCCCTCTGGACTGAGGAAATGCTGGCACATGCCTGCAGTGGCTCAGGCTAGATGCTGGGGGCAGTAGAGCAGCCCTCCCTTGCCTTCCACTGAAGGGAGGTCCTTCACTGCTGAGCTGAGGGGGCATGTGGCCAGGCTCTGGCAGAATGCTCTGATTAGGGTGGGTTTAAACCCTCACCCTGTCTGCACTTTCCCAGGCTTTTCCCTGCTCGCTGCTCAAGGGGCAGGAGTATTGCCAGACTCCAGCCCCAGGCTGGCACTCTGAGGCAAAGAGGGTGTGTGCAGTGCATGCATCTGTTGATGATACTGAGCTTTTTAATCCCCCTCTCCCTGCTTCATCATACTGTCTACAAACAGGTGAGGGAGCCAGCAGGGAAGGAAGGAACAGAGGGACACTACCAGCTGACCTGTTGCTTAGTTCCAAAAAGCCCTATGTGGATGCTGTTCTGTCTGCCTGTCCTAGTAAAATTGGAGACACACACACACAGCAAGCAAGCAGCAAGTGGTGAGGTGGGGAGAGGGGGGGTGAGGCATGGGGAACTAAGGTAGACTAAGGTAGACTCTGCTGTTTCTGCTGGAGCTCTAGCTAGGGAGTGGAGGCGTGGGGCCAGCCCTGTTCTCTGGAGCAGATAGTTCAGCCCAGCCCAGGGCTGCAAAGCATCTGGGACGTTGGGGGGCTCTGGTTTAACTTAAACCAGGAAGGGGTCTGGTTTAAGTTACATAATAAAATAACAAACAGTACATTGACCCAAATCAGTTACGTCTGATACTGCATTCAACCAGGTTCATCCTAAACCAGTTTCAGCCATTTTTAAACCTGTTTATGTGCACTGAACTTATGTTCTGGTACAGGTTTAAGTCAGCTTCTGATCACTAAAACTGGTTTGTGTGTAATATCTGTCCCTAGCCTGGGTGAGCCTGTGCTTCTTGGCAGGCCCAAAAGGTCCTCCAATGGGGGATGGACCCTTCCTGTCAAAAACTGAATCTAGGAAGGAGCTCTAGGTTTCTATATGCATCCTGTCTTGGGAAGAAAGTGGGAGAGCTTCATATGGCAATACCAACAGCAGGAGGGACCTGCCATAGTACCCTGGTGCAGTAATGAGGCTCTTGTCCATACAAAAGACACCAGTTACACCTCAGAAAGATGATGAATAAAAAAGGGGAATTTTTTATTTGACTTCTGGGTAAATGTTCTCTGTCTTCTTTTCATTGCTATGATAGCTAGAAACCTCTAGTCACACCAAAAGCACAAGTCTCCACCTAATCACCTGATTCCAGATGCAGAGGCTTTCAGTAAAAAGTGTCATATATCACAGGACCCATGATAATGCTACAAGAGAGTTGGCAACCTTGTTATGTTGGATCTGACTAAACGAAACTCATGTTTATGAAAACACTGCCTACGTGAGTTAACCCACTAATAAGGAGATGACAAGGTTGTGTCACAAAGAGATAATTTAATGGAGGGTGATGTAATGAGGTAAGGGAGATGGCATGAGTTATTAGGGGCAAAGAACAGTAAAAGGAAATGGGTAAGATAGGAATGGGGGAAAGATGAGATGAAATGGGAAGAGAAAATATGGGGAACAGGACACTGCAGTGAAAGAGACTCAGAGCAATAATGGATGGAAGTGACCAATCAGCAAAGATGCAAATATGTCCAGGATCAAAATATACTAAATTTTCTTGTCTTTTCACATCATTGTTCAAGGGTCACGTCACAGTAAATTCAGGTATTTCTTTGGAGACAGGCTGCACCACAAACTGCTGTAACCTATGAAGAAACACAAGCAAACTCAGACTGGAAAGAAGAAAAATAAAAATCAAAACAGAAAAGACTTCTGTAGGAACAGGCCCAAATAAGGGACTTACGTTTGCATTTTCCAGCTTCAGTAAAAATCCAAGGAAATCTTACTGAGCACTAAAAAAGTTGTTCAGCATACCATATAAACATAGGGTTATCTTGCACAATAATGGGACCCATGTGGCTAAACTACAAGGTATTAATTTCAAACCAGATATAATAATTGTTTCCTGTAAAATGTTAAATGAAAAAGAAAGGGAGGATGTATAGGTATGTATATCCTGGCATTTGCCAGTACTGGGAATAGACAAAGAATTGTCTATGCTGTATACACAGTTATTGTAAATTGCCTTCTCATAAAGCTTTTTAAGTATGTTTCCTTTGTCTTCAGAAATAGCCATCAAAAAACTCCCTTTTACTATCATACTGCAGCCTCATTAATTTACAACAACAGAAGTCAATTTGCCAATTGGTGTTTTGCTTTTACTATAAAGCTTGAAATGGAAACTATTGCCTCGATGAAAACAGTAAGATTCCAGTAAATGGAGTTAGTCATCCTTTTGTGTGCCCCAGCACTAGATATCAAATAGCAAGCAATGCTACCAAGTGGAAGCAAACATTCCTCTGAAAAAAAATAAAAAGCCACAGAGAGGATGAGTAACATTTGACATTTTCATGTCCGGAATTTCTGTAAATGCCTCTCTCCCAGAGGAGAAATATCTTCCAAAATATTTGGCTCGTTGTGGTATCTTTCTTTGATACAGCAGCTACAACGTCCAGAGGGTAAACCACTTAATGAAAACATCCTTGCATTTAACTCCTCACAGCCTGGGAAATTTTAAGATGGTTTAAAACAAGACAATAATAGTAATGGCATTTTAAATGATAGAGGAATCCATCTCATACTAATAGATTCCCGATGGACTTGTAAAACTTAACTACAGCTCTCCTTGTCAGGGAGTCTCTTGAACAGTTTAATTTCATCCTCCAGTGACAAATCTCATAATTAACCACGTGCTTGTGATCATACAGAAAAAAAGACAAGATCACTCCTTTTTCTCTTAGGGCTGACACAATACATATGCCTTTAAAAAATAACTAATATTTCTTCATCAATGCTACGGCCCATTAACCTGTTTATAATGAATAATGTGTCCCCAGAGGAACATTCAGAGTTATCCATCTTGGCCTGGTAAATGCAATGGGTCAAATCCCGATCCACTAAACAACCTGTGTAATCATAGTGAAAGCCCCAATTCAGCAGCCTGTTCTTACTTAGCAAAAAGCTTATGTCCTGCTAAAACTGTTTGAATGTAACCACATGCCTACCTATAGGCATGGGTAGGAGTCTAAAATTTGGCCCATGGTCATTTTAGGACGATAAAAACAAAGATTGCTTTAATGTAAATTTTACAATTTACCTAACAACTCAATTTAATTGTGGAGAAGCCATACCTCAGTGAATATTCAGTACTTAGAGTGCTCTCACCAGCTGTTGTGGATCAAGAAATGATTTTTAAGTGATGCCTCAGCTGCAGTTACATCCTCACAAGGGATGTTTCAAAGTCTATTAGAAAGGCTCAGTACAGAACCCTACACTCCAAATCCTCGCCATCCAGTGGGTGATCTTGTCAAGGGCCCGCCTCAATAAATATTCTAGCACTGGGGGTTCACTTTGCAGAATTTAGCATCTGTTGCTCTTTGTTGGTAGTCTCAGTAGAAAGAGCAGCGAATGAGTAAGAGCTCAGTTCTGTAATGTGGCTTTTTGATAGATGATTTGTGTAAGCAGGGCGCGTTCAGACGAGCAGGAACATGTTTCTCTGGCGTGCAGCAGGTTACCCCCACGTGGGGTAGGGGAGGCCGGTGCCAGCAACTGTGCTGACCCCAGCAGCCTTACCTGGAGTCCTGGGGACCTCAGGGAGCGGCAGCCATGGCTCTCCTGCAGCAGGAAGCCAGGCTGGCAGCTGGAGTGTGGCTCCATTTAACCAGGCTCCAGATCTCCTAGGGTCAAAAAACGCTTCCACATTGCAAAATAGCAGCACAGGGAACGCTTGCATGTGCGGTACGTGGCGCTGCAGATGGGTCTGCATTGCCACAGACCGCACACCCACTGTTGTCTGGACATGCCCCCAGAGTGCTGATCCCATCTTGGAAAGTACTCAGAGCACTGCAGAGTGTGGCTCAAAAAAGGTTAAAGGAACCTGGCCAATCTTTTCACCCTTGCAGACCAGAGTTAAGGTTTAGCAACTGGCTAGGAAACAGAGGGAAACTTGTACAAATGTATGTAGAGTGAGGAATGGGATTTATTTCAACTACTATTCATCCAAACTTTTTAATAGCAACCCCAGGAGTGAGACTACTGAAATTTAAGCTGTCTTGACATACAAGTTATAACTTATAATGTCTTAATAGAATTAAGCCAGGAACAGAGCATTAACGCTGCAGCCATACATCTGCTAACACTTTCTAGGATGTTTTTTATTTTTATTTTTTTAATGGAGGCATAAGGCCTAATTGAAGCCTGCCAGCCTTAACTGCAGCCTGACTGTGGGAGTCCACTAGGAATTTCACACTGCAGCAGTTGAATGACTGGCCTCAGGAACACAAATCCAATAGGTTTTATGACAGTTCGTTAACACCGTTTTGGAAATCAGTGTGTCCTACTGCCACTCTTCAGCAAATCTTGTTATATTTATTGCTAAAGGGAATCTGTTTTTATCCATTCTACTAAACAGACTGTGCGGGGGAGGAGGCTATCCTCAATGGAAATAAATATTAAAAGAAATTACGCTTAGGACCAATGCTGGTTTTTTAACTCCCCCAATTTACATAGACTGCACTACTGTTTAACACCCAGAGGTCTCTGTCAAAGGAGTTTCATAGTTTCATAGTTTCAGGGTCGGAAGGGACCTAATAGATCTTCTAGCCCGACCCCCCGCCAGGGCGGGAGAACAACCCAAAAAAAAACAAAAAACCACTCACCCTAAAAACAAAAACGGGACTCAAATGAGTCCAGCCAGGTAAGTATCCAGCCTCTTCTTAAAGATCCCCAGGGTAGGGGCCAGCACCACCTCCCTTGGAAGTTGGTTCCAGCTCCTAGCCACCCT
>NW_005841917.1:1653572-1654322 GCF_000455745.1 Alligator sinensis
TTTTGGCAAGCAGGCATTCCCGGACACCCTTGGTGAGCCAGGGGGGCTTTTGGACACTCCTGCCCACCTTGCTTCTTGTCGGGATGGACACCCCTTGGGCCCCAAGTATCGTTTCCTTAAGGAACGACCACTCCTCTTGGACGCTGAGTTCCTCTGCCCTCAAGGACCCCAGTGATTGATTATGATGGGATTGTACCAACTTAACTGACTAATGCTATGGGCACACAAACAAATTACTATGAACCGAGCTAAGTAGTGAATTTACAGCCACATCAACTACTCTGATGTATCTGGGTGCTCACTCTCACCCTATAATCAATGTAAAGTAAATGGTCCTTACAGAAAGTAGGCCAAGCTACATCACTTTTACCACAATAAAAAACAAGCAGCTGGGCATTTAGCACAGAGTAGCTGGGGGCTTCTAAATTCAGTCCCTAATTAACTAAGTCACCCTGCAGTAACTTTGTGTTCCCTTACCCTAAGCATTTGTAGCCTGGGTGTCCCCAGAATGAGTGTCCCCCTCAACAATAGAAGAGGAAAGCCAGCAGGGCACACGTGCTGCGGTGGAAACAGCAGTCACTCACAGTTCCCTCCCACCTATCATGTTTCTATAGGAGACGGACAGAAAGCAATGTCTTAACCAAGCACAAATTTTAATATAGGTATATATATAAGTAATTATATATTTTATATTATAAAATTAATTTATATTATAAATTTAAGTTTTATATATATATATATATATATATA
>NW_005841917.1:1654569-1656124 GCF_000455745.1 Alligator sinensis
GCTCCCAGTTCTTTAAAAACACAAAACAACACCCCCCCTGAACTCACCAGCTGCTACAGTGGCCATCAGAACTCCTGGGAGCTTGTGGCAGAGCCCCCTCCCCCCACACCCATGCAGCATGGGACAGGGGAGCAGCAGGGATTGCTCCCCTGCCTGGCAGAGCCCCCCTCCCCCCCACACCCATGCAGCATGGGACAGGGGAGCAGCAGGGATTGCTCCCCTGCCTGGCAGGAGCTGGTGAGTGTAAGGCTTTTTTCTATTTTTTTTTTTTAAGAGCCGGAACACTGGGGCTGGGCGAGACAGGGATCAGGCAGATTGTGGCAGAGCCCCCGACACAGCGTGGGGTAGCAGGGGGTAGAGGGGATTGCACTCCACCCCTCCCACTGCCTGGCAGTGGCTGGTGAGTGCCGGGCTTTTATTTTAAAGAGCTGGGGCCGGGCAGGACAGCCATTGACAGGCTGGGAGAGTGGACGGGGGGTGGGGCCTGGCCCATTTGGAGAATCAGCGGGGTCCAATTTGGAGAATCAGCGGTGGCCAAATCTCCAAATCAGATTCGGCCAAATTGATTCGGGACAGTGATTCCTGATTTGGCTGAATCCAAAGCAAAGGCCGCTTCACACAGGCCTAATATTTACAGGTTATAAATACATATAACTATAACTATATACACACTCAAATACAAATGGTAAGCATAATGACCCCAAATGATATGAACAGATAAATACAACAATAAATAGCACCCTAAAATACAAGACATACCCATAACAGTTAATAAAGACTCCAAAATGCACAGCATGTATCAAAAAATCAATAAACACTCCAAAACATAAGATGCTAGTGGTTCCCCTCCTCTAAGCGATCTCTTCCTCCTCCTTCTTTACTGAGGCTACCTTCCCTGAGGGTTTCTCCCCAGTGGGAGACCCATTTCCCCACTGACCCATGCATCCCAAGGAGCCAGGTGGGGCAGTGTTCATAAGCTCCCTAGCCTGACTAATGTTTCTCCCAAGAAGAGCTCAGTTCCCTGCCTCAGGGGTGTGGCATGACTTGCTCACATGCCCCAGTGGCTCAATCCTTCTCAGGGAGAGTTGCGGGCCTGGGTTACCTCATGCATGCCCAGGGTCATGCCATTCTGAATGCTGCTCCCCACGCTCAGGAACTGCTCCGCTCCCAGGGCCCTTTCAGACCCACTGCAGGGAATGAGTCCCAGACCACCCAGCCCCTTTGTCTCTAGGGCCTTATGTCCCATGGTAGCACTGGCTCCTGTGCCCAGCCTCACTACAGGTCCCACACTGTGATTGGAGACCCAAGCCACCTCACTACGTTTAAAATCATCCTAAAGCAACTGGAGGCTGGGTCCTCCACAGAGATGCTCTGGCTGCCAGAGCATTTCTATGGTTGCCCCTCACCCTGGTGCTGAAATATGCGGCTGGTGAGGCTGCGTTTCAGCACTAGGACTCCAGTGCAAGTGAGTAAGGGGTTGGGGGTCTGGAGGAAGGGGGAGGGGACCCTGAGGGGGACCCCTGATGGTCCCGCCCACTCCCCCAGCCCCCCCAGG
>NW_005841917.1:1656194-1656461 GCF_000455745.1 Alligator sinensis
CCCCAGCCCTTACCTGCAGTTCAGCTGCTGTATGGCTGACTGAGGCCTCACCCACACAATGCAGGGCAGACTGACAGCCCCAGCAGCCCCAGCCTGAGCCCTCCTGCACCTCCACTGTCCTGTGCTGCCTGGGTGGGGGGGCTCTACCAGGAGGCCCTGGAGCACCCTCCACCCCTGCTTCTAAGGTAAGCACAGGCTTTTTTTTCCCGTTTTTGGGGGGGGATCTTTTTCTGGGGTATTTTTAAGTGATGGTGCCTGGGGTTGTGG
>NW_005841917.1:1656471-1679120 GCF_000455745.1 Alligator sinensis
GGGGCAGCCATTGGGGGGGCTGCAGCAACTGGTGGGGGATGGGGCCAGGTGGGGCAGCAACTGGGGGGCTGGTGTGGGGCATGTGGGACTCGCAAGGGGGTGGTAGCCCCTGTGGGGGCCATTTGGCCCCCATTGGGGGCCCGTACCCCTTATGTGGGGGTTGAACCCCCTGTTGGGGGCCGTACCCATCATGAGAAGGCCGAACCCCCTGTTGGGGGGCCAAACCCCTTGTTTGGGGGTTGAACCCCCTGCTGGGGGCCTGTACCCCTTGTGTGGGGGTTGAACCCCTGTTGGGGTGCCATACCCCTTGTGAGAGGGCCAAACCCCTTGTGTGGGAGCCATCGCCCTGTGGGAGTGCAGCAAAACATGTATTCATGAATCCTGTATTATAGTTCACTTTATTATTATGATAAGAGACTTGCTTTAACACTGGAGGATATATCAATAAAACATTGTCCAACTGATCACTGTATCTTCCTTGCTCTCGGTCTTTATGGTGGTCTTTTGTTTTACTTGTGAAGGAACATGGATTTGAGGGTATTTTACAGAGTGACTTTGGGTTGTTTTTTTTATCAGGGATTTTTCAGTTTTCCAATAGGGAACACCAGAATTCCCACTAGGGAGGCCAGTGGCAGGGCCCTGCGCGCGCAGCGGCGGGACTCTCTCGGACCCATCTGGCTGTGGCTGATCTCCTGGACAAATGGGGCCCAGAGGACATGTTTTGACAATTCAAAACAGGCTACCACACCCAAAACATCTTCCGGGTGATAGCTGCCCATATGGCTGGGCAGGGGCGCACATGGCAGTAGTGCCACACAAAGGCCAACCCTGCAACCCAGAGGGGCAGATGCCTATACTGGCCCTGCAGTCCCCATCCGGGTCTGGCAGGTGCGCAGCAGGTCACAGCCAGGCAGCAGGCCCCCCCCCAAGACTGCTGCAGTGGGTAAAGGGTGCAGGGAACTTTCAAAGCTGCTTCAGCAGTCCAGTTGGCACAAGGGGTAGTGTCCCCAGGTACTAGTTGGCTGGGACCCTACTCCACCTCCTCTCTTGCAGAAAGGGCAGGCCACCAATGATACTGGGTCTAACTAGCAGACAAAAGTACCCATGGGCAGGGCCCCATGCAGCAGCGAAGTTGATAGTTCTCTGGGCAATGGGTAGCTTGTACAGGGTGTGCCAAACCAGGTGGGCTTGCTCTGGTGTTGCTGCCATTAGGTACTGCCTCCAAATCATGTCAGGGCAGGTGGTGAGGATGTGGGCATGATGCTTTAATTGTCCATATGTACAGTGCCTTCCCAGACAAGATCTCAGTGCAGATCCCACCATCATTCTTGTTAGGCATAGAGGGGGACAGCAGAGTGCTGAGTGAGAGAGACTGACAGAGACAGACAGACAGAAACTCTCTCATTGGACTACTCTCAATCATTTGAAACCCATTTTCCGTCCTTCCATCAAAAATTAATCATAGAAAAGTAATGCACAAGAACAAAGAAGAGAACAAAAACAATGTAACTAAAACTAACCAGTTCTCTGTAGGGTGTCAAAAGATATTTCATGGACCACTGTCAACAAACTGAAAAATGCTAGGCCACAGCATTTTATTGTATGAAATAATAAATCATGCATTTTATTTTTGAAAAGGAGCAGCAAGCCACTTGGCAGGTGCAGGAAAAATATAGACATCCTTCCTTCATTTAATTCATTCAGTAACTGCTACTAATAATTTGTTTGTGGATTGGTCATTTGCCAGGATCATGTAGACTTTACAGTAAAAGTATTTAGATAAATATGAAGCAGGTGGGTCCACAGAATTGTTAGAAACCACTGTAGATTCTAGTGTGGAAAGCATAGAACATAAGCATGCACGTCTCAAAAGAGCATACTAATACTATAACAGAAAAATTATCAGTAAAAATGTGGCACCACAGAATCCCATACATCACAGTCCTCAAAGTGCTTTTTTCAGACTACAGCTGGCTACCAACAGCTCAACAGCTGCATGGAGAAGAGGAGGAGCAAGGGAAACTTGATCCATTTCCTATTGTCCCAGGGATGCCAGGGCTATGGGGAAACCCCGGGCCAAAACCAAAGGGGAAGAAAGCCCATACTTACCCCTCACAGGAGCCTGAGGTAGCAGAGGAGCGCACGCCAGAAAACTGCCCATGCGATTCATTAGCTGCGCTCATATTTAGCTGGGGCCAGGTGACATCAGCGAGACACACCACCCGGCGGGAATAAAGTGCAGCCCTGGGGGCACAGGCGGTGGGCAGAAGACCAGGGAGCCCCCAGGGAAACCCGAGGTCGGGAGCTTGCACCCGCGGGGTCTGTCTGCCCAAGGAGGCGAGAGTTGCTGCAGCTGCGGAAGCAGCGAGAGTCGCAACTACAAAGGAGTCGGCAGAGGAGCCGGGGAAAATGCCGGCAGAGAAGCCGGTGAAGAAACCGACAGTGGAACCAGCGAGAGAGCTGGCAGAGAAGCCGGTGAAGGAACTGGCAGAGGAGCCGGGGAAAAAACCGGCAGAAGCTGGTGAAGGAACCAGCAGAGGAACCGGCGAGAGAACCGGCAGAGAAGCCAGTGAAGGAACTGGCAGAGGAGCTGGGGGAAAAGCCGGCAAAGTGTTGAGCCCCAGCTCAAGTCTGGGATTGTGCCCGGTATGCAAAGGCCAATAAAGATACCAGGGGTGAAAGTATAAAGAAGGTTTATTGCTAGCAATAAAAGGTGCAAGCGGAATAATTTCACATAACAAGCACACAGATTTCTAATTCCAAGCATCTTTTATACAGGGGTTTTGGACCTTCATAAGCATCCTTGTTTGCTAATTGGTTATAAAGGAGTGACGCAAGGAGTTCTTTACTGAGCATGTCTCTATACCTGTGTTTTAGCTATGTATCTCATTTACATACATGTATGTTTCATTAGCATACTTTTTCCCCACCTAGGGGCATGATTTTTAGTATTTTAATGAGCCCTTTTAACCCAGTTCCCTGTTTTTTCCTTTTTGTTTTCAAGCCCCCTTTATCTCAGACTGTCTCCTCCTTATCCTTGCAGATGAGCATTCATCACACAACATTCTGTTTGCTTGGTCTTGGGTAGTGTTTTCTAGGTCACTCCTTACAAAAGGAGCCGACAGAGGTAATGGTGGAGAAACTGACGAAGGAGCCGCCGGAGGAGCCAGCCGGGGCTACAGGACCTCAGGGGGCTGTAGCAACGTCCCCAGATGGGAGCCACCTAAGGGGCTCTGAGGCACCGGACAGCTGCAGGGCTCCTTGGGCTAGGGCTCGCTACTTTCCTAGGGGCCTTCATGCCCAGTAGTTACACCTCCCCGGCAGGCACGGTGGTGGGGTTTTCGTTTTTACACGTGGTGGCACCACGGGTGTTGGAATAGGATAGGGTCTGCAGGTATCAACGGCCTCTTAGCCCTCATACCTGATCCCAGCCTAGGCCACCAGGTCCCACTGAGCTGGGACTACAGGAAGTCCAAGGGAAGAGATGAGGAGGGGCCAGTAAGAAAAGATGACTGGGAGACCCATGGCAGAAGGTGGCGTTTGGCCAGGGTGTGGGGGAGGTCGGAGCCCCGTGAGTGCCCGCTGAAGGCGTGACGACCCTGGAGTCTGCTTCGAAGGGGACCCCCTCCACTGAGGATCCATTCAAAGTCGTGGCAGGGGGGGTTAGGGGGGGTTTCGACATCATCGTCAGCACCGGTCCTCTTGCAGGCCTGGGGCAAACCCGGTCGACTGCACAGGCAAAAGCGGCTCGAGAACGCCTAGTGGAGCAGAGGCGGGCACACCTATTTAACAACATATAGCTTTAGTACACATGATTTCAGAGAGAAAACATAGGGACAGTGGAAATATACTATAAAACAGCTTTTAGCTTTTGGTATAATTTTTCATTTTCATTTACAAAAACATCAAAACATTGGAGACAATTGGAGACAGTGACAAAGCCATTTACAACCACAATCAGCATATACTAATTTAGTTGTGTCAATCTTTACACTGGGCAGGCTGGATGGGCAGTGCCCAGTCCAGCTGTGGACCAGATCACACCAGTGGTCCCAATTCTATGCCAGAGGCTGGTGCGGAGGTCCCCACCTGACCACACTGACAGGGACAGGGGGCAGCTGCATGGGGGTAGAGGACTTGGCCTGGCCCTAATCCAGTCTCATAAGGGGATGGAGGCATGGCCCGGCCCCAATGTGTCCCTGGGTGAATGGGGGTGTGGCCCAGCCCCAGTTGGGCCCTGCAGGGGGATGGGGGCATGGCCCGGCTCCAATCCAGCCTCATGGTGGAAGGGGGCATGGCCTGGCTCCAACCTGCCATGGGATTTGGCGTTTGGGAATTTGGCAGTCGGGATGGTGGCAATATTAATTGCTACAACTACCCTGCTGACAAATTTTGCCACCCATGAGAAGCCACAAATGTAATGGTTCTGCGGGCCACATTTGGCCCAGAGGCTGGAGGTTGAGCACTAGGGCTGTGCAAAGATTCAAGTGCTGATTCGATTTGAAAGAGATTTGGCCCGATTCAGTGGCTGAATCTGAATCAAATCAGGGGACCAATTAAAAGGTCCAAATCAATTTGAAGCTCTCTGAATCGATTTGGAAAAGATTTAGAGAGCTGGACCTAGATTCTGTGCTGGTAAGTAGAGGGGGGATGGAGGAAGGGATGGAGGAGGGTGGAGGGAACATGGGGGTACCCCTCCCAGGCCCCATCCCCTGCCTGCTCCCCCATCCCTTGCATGCTCCCCCAGCCCCCCATGGCTGTCCCACCTGCCCCAGCTCCCAGCCCTTTAAAAAATCACCCAACCCTACTCACCAGGTGGCTCCTGGGCAGGGGTCAATCCCCGCTGCCCCCCATTTCCCCATACTGCATGGGGGGGCTCTGCCACAAGCTGTCTGACCCTCACCCACTCCCCCAGGCCCCCTACAGCTGCTTCGTCCACCCCAGCTCCTGGCCTTTAAGGAAAAAAGCCGTACTCACTGGCTCCTGCAGCAGCCTCGGGGGGATGATGACAGAGCCCCCACGCAGCGCAGGGCAGTGGGGGTAGCAGGGATCACCCCCCTGCCAGGCAGGAGCCAGTGAGTGAGGGCTTTTTTTATTTTTATTTTTATTTAAGGGCCGGGAGCTAAGATGGGTGGGGCAGCCATGGAGGGGGCACTGGAAGAGCAGATGGGAGTTGGAAGTCTCATGGCAGAGCCCCCCCACACAGTGTGGGGTAACAGGGGACAACAGGGATCGCCCCGCCTCCCCTGGCAGCAGCTGGTGAGGTTGGGGCTTTTTTTTTCTTCTTCAAATAGCCAGGAGCTGGGGCGGATGGGGCTGGGAGAGTGGCCAGGGGATGGCCGAAATCCAAATTGGATTTGGCCAAATCAATTCAGGACAGTGATTCAAATCACCGAATCAAATCACTGTCCCGCAAATTGGCCGAATCCGAAGCAAATACTACCTGCTTCGCACAGGCCTATAGAGAACCCCTGCACTACCTAAAAAAAGATTGGCAGTTCAGAGTAGCTTGCACTGTGCAAGAGATGAAGTAAGGCTTTGGAGTTTAAATTACCTTGAAAACATCAAAAAGGAACTCTTCTCTAAACTCCAAAAGTTAAGGTTTGTTTATAAGCAAAAATTTTGCTGTACAGATAGTGAGTGCATTACGCAGGATTATGAACAAGTACAGATTGCCAAAAGAACTATACTTGAGCTGAATAACATCTTATCTCTATGTTGACAAGCGGCATATTGCTCATTAAGTTGTTTTTAAAAGGAGGCAACTCCCAAGACACATTGGGCCCTGGAAATACAGAGCACCTAGACACATAGCTCTGGTCAAATAGAAATCTGCTACCACTGTGCAGTTTAATATCACAAACATCCAAATGCAACCCTTCAATTTCACACTCCCCAAACTAATTATTAAAGAAATCAGAGGCAAGATCCCTGGGGAGGAGGGCAGCATGGAAAGGATCCTGACCAACATTTATTTTTAAATGTAGATATTGGACAGGAGGTCAGATTCTGATAACGTCCTCACTCTGAAGAACCACCTTACGCCACAAATGTTTCTACTAACTAAAAACTATCTACAGAGTAAGTTACTAATCAGCATGTGCATGAAGTTCCTAATCTGGCCTCTAACAAGAACATTGTGATATACTTCCTCCATATGGAACAAATTAAACTTTAAATATAAAACTTGTTTTTGTTTTCAGAAGCCTACATAACTTCACAACGATAAAAATCCCACAGACTATATATCAATGGTGTTTATTGATCTCTGGAGAATATTAGTTCACTTTGAAGTTCTCCTATTAATGCAAGGTTCTATCAGGTGAAGACATAGATCTTCTCTCCATGCTCCTGGTGAAACATTATTCTTGAATGTGAAGTAGTTTAAGTGATCGGGAAGGTACGTTTTTGTCTGTAGGAATTCATTATGAGGGGTGAATGGATAAGTCCACCTTGAAGGCACTTCCATCTATACCTCTTTCACTCAGTCCATCTTCAAAATATTAAAAAGGTCATGCTTCAACACAAGAAAAAAAATGTCAAAAGCACACATCCATCTCATAATAAATCACTAGACAAGCAAGTTTCAGACTTAAGGCAGCAGTTCACCCTTAGAAATCTGCTGTTGTCATAAAAGCACTTCAAGTTTGCTTTGTATATTATAAACCCATATCTCTTAAGTGAATATGTATTTTCTGCTTCTATATATGCAAAATACATCTATATAGGGTTAAAAAAAGCAGTTGTTATAATAAAGATTAGATGTGTGAGTAAAATGATACATGTATAAACTACCCAGTAATGATCCCTTGCTTAAGATACACTGCCATCTAGCGGCAGAAAAGGGATTGACTCTCAAGCAGTTAGTAGTTACTGGCTTAAGTAGATAATAGTAAGCTATTTTCATCTATACAGCTAGCTGCTGTCTCTTCAGGCATTTCTAAGTCCTGCCTGAGTACCACTTGAGTCACCAGAAACTCAAAGTATAAGAACATCACAGACCCTCTAGCATGAAAGCATTTACTAAGTCACATTTAGGTTCAGAACAGGATGAGGAAAGTCAATCCAAATAGTAAATCAAGTCAAAGGTCTATCAGAGTCAAACAACCCAAGAGGCTAGCATGGGGAAGGCACACTGGTTTCTA
Source organism: Alligator sinensis (assembly GCF_000455745.1). Classification (NCBI taxonomy): domain Eukaryota; kingdom Metazoa; phylum Chordata; order Crocodylia; family Alligatoridae; genus Alligator; species Alligator sinensis. Next base: position 1,663,617 of record NW_005841917.1, read on the forward strand.
TAGCCAAGGGCAACACATGGGAGTAGTGTGGCCAGCCTTTGGCTCTCTAAGCCTGAGTGACTAGGTTCCTGCTTATAGCTGGGTGATGACCTTCAGTGTGAGTATGGAGCAAGGCTCAACCTTATGCCTCTGGTGCCTCAACAAGAAACTTTAACCTCTTTGCTACCATAGCCCAGTTCCAACTATAGCTACCTATTTCCAACTGTAACTACTTATAACATACACAAAGCGCCCTTAAACACAACATAAAACCTAATCTTGCTTGCTCCTTCTGAAGACAGTTACAGGAATCCTATAAGCAAAGCCAACATATTTTGACATAAATCTGAATGAAAAGCAGACTTTAAAAAGAGTGGAGGTTAAGGAATAAAAGTTCCTTTCCTTTACAACCGTACTAGCTTGACCAACCAGCTACCTATAGCTTTACAGTCAGAAGAGGAGGAAGAGAATGGCTAGAAATGACGCAAGTAATAACTAACTTCCCATGTCCCCTATGCATGCAAACATAACATGCAAGGTGTTGCAGGCAGAGCTAATTAGCCTAGGCCCAGTGTCATATACAGGGCTATGGTGCCTCTGGTCACAAGGCACTGTGCCCAGGCTAACTGGCTGTGCAGGGCCATTTACTAAAGCTGCATTCAAGCAGTATTGAGAGGCAGAACTATTTAGGCAGCCTGATCTCAGAAGCCTTAACCCAGAAGCCATACTACTCCCATTTCAGAAAGGAGCTGGTGGCTATGTCCCCAACTGGAAGTACTATAACAATGTACCAATGGCACCAAGCAGCATTCTTTTATTAAAGAGATGTTGCCTAGTACCAATCCAGGATCAGTTGTTCAAATTAAGGGAAATTCCCATTTCAAGGAATCCTCCAGGACAGTTCATATCACTTTACCTAGCATAGGTAGTACAGTGGGATGGGGCTTGTGAGATAGTAGGGACAAGTTAGAAATAGGCTGTGGTACACATCATCAAGGAGATTCTAAACAACAATATTGTGCTCATTTAGCTGGGAAGCTACCATAAATTTAGGTAAACCTTAGGGCTGTCTAAATTATACTCAGAGCTGCTCCAGTCCCCAAGCAGTTCAGGATTGGGAAGGAACTACAATGGCTTAAACTCACATGCTGAAAATGCTGTTGTGCACTTCTTAATGGCATAGGACAGAATCCCAACCCAAACTAAGGGTCCTCACCATTCTTTGCTACACTGAAAAGAAATTATATATTTGTAGATGCTTTGAAGCAAAAACCTAAGACTTCGGTAAAAAATAATTTAAAAACAAGCTTTCAGCAACAGGATTTATTGCACTAAATACATTTTTTGCACAAAAAGCATGTACCACTAACTTTTCCTTTGTAGATACATCTACACAAACATGTGTAGGTCCATAGAGCAGTGCACATGTGCCCACACACACACACACACACATTATTATAAGGAGTGCTTCTGTTATGCTTCACCACTTATTTAGAAACACGTTAGCAGCAATCACATGTATGAATACACATGAATAACAGTTATACATAACACTTTAATGATTGGTTTTATTCTTGTTCTTATTCATAAATTAGATACTTAGCAAGATTATTTTGAAACTTTAAGCCAGCTCTATTGAAGCTGTGGTGGTCATCTCTCCAGGACCAGAAAAGGATATTATTTTAAAAGTTCTAATGGTTTAAGTCTTCCGCTCCAAAAACTATGCAATACTGTGACCTCAGAGGTCAGCAATTGATTATACATGGTTTTCCTTGGGGACATGCACTAAATGTGTAGCTGATGTTTTTTTAATTGCATTTCCTTGTAGAATGATTTACCACATGCTTATTTAAAAGGAGCTTAGTTGGTTTGCAAGTGGTTTTGGAGGATGCTCAGTACTGTCCTGCTCTGCTGGCTGAGCTGAATATGCCAAAATACAGCTGTCAAAATTTGTCATATACCAATAAAACCAAATAAGGAATCTATTCTGAGATTGAGAAAGGGACATTATGATAAATCACATTACAGCAGTCATAGAAGAAAGCACAGAATCTACTTTTTGCTACAAAGAAACTTTTATTTGCACAGAATTATCTGCTAAGAGCAGTAAGTATTTGTGGCTCCAGAAGAGTAGAAAGAGAAATAGGAGAGGAAAAGAGAAAGGAGAGAACTGAAATGGCAGAAAATAAGCATTAATATTAACAAAAAACTGCAGGAAAATCTATACTTCCTACCCTGTCCAGTTAATGGAGCTATAGAACAACATTTCTTTGCTCCCGATTTCATTTTTGGTCTCAAAAGACCAATAGGTCAGCATAGAACAGCTATACAACACCCTCAGGTTTAGTTCCCATTTTCAAAAATCTTTTTGATATCAAAGGGTGGACTACATGTTTTGGATAGTTTGCATACTTCTAAAAAAATCACAAAAAGCTTCAAGATACCCAAGGCAATTTCCTTCCCCCTCTCATTTGAGAGACAATCAAGAGCACAAAATCCCTGCTTTCCAAAATCATTGAATAAGTTCATCTGTGCTCATCTTCTAAAAAGCAACCCCCCTCCAAAGAGCTGCTATTTTTATCAGGTCAAGAGACAGACAGAGAGACTTTGAAAAGTACAAAAATATATAGTCCTCCCAGGTACTTAGTATGAAACAATTGTTAACAAAAAAAACCACTGTATCACTATATCACCAGAGATAGAAGCCCCCTCCCCTGCAATACCCTTAATGAGGTTATGCATTCAGAACCAGCTGTCTATCGTCCACACTGCAAAGCATCCCCTCAATGGCCCTGTGTGACAAAACGGTCCACGTTGTGTTTGAAGGTGACGTGTCCATATTCAAATGTGACGTGTGCCCAAACCAAGAAGTGGAAAATTCGGAGGACATTGTCAGAGCTGGCCCCTGCAAGCCAGTTTCCAAGGCTTTTCAGAGTCACCAACTTGGCCTGGCCCAGGAAGAAACTGGCCAAGCAGATCACACTCCCTTTGTCCCTTGGTAGGGGATGGAGTAGATGCACACAGTCTTGGAAAGGTCCAAGGGCAGTGTGCCAAAGGGGGGGAGGACAGTGGTTTAAAGCATCCTGTGCATGTCCAGACAGCAATCAATACCAGATTTTTCACAATGAAATCCCCAATAATGCTTCTGGTTAATTGGGCAATGTTATATTTTTGGAACAAGTTATAGACAAACATTCTTTCCAACTTTTCCAAATGAGAATCTATTAGCCATAATTGGGCTACAATACTTCAGCCTGTAAATATGCCACCCTTGTGGAATTCATGAGTCCCCGTTCTGATGTTCATGTTCCTTGGGGTGAGAGGAAAAGAAGGAAACACTTAGGTGGCTCATTCTGCTTTTAAACTATTGGGACTGCTTAAAGTTGCTCAGAATTGTGGCAGCTGATAATTTAGCCAGATGCAAAGAGGAATTGGACAAAATGTTGGTGGAAAGGGACATGAGTAGCTATTGAGCACAGGAGTTAAGGATACAACCTCTGATTCAGAGCTTCCTAGACTTTAAGGACATCTATATGCATCCATTCACTCTCCCTTTCAGCATCCACTCACTGATACTGTGAGACACATGATACTGAGCAAGATGGACCAGTAAAGGGCAAGTTTTGTGTTCTCATGTTTAAGTTTGGATTGCTATTAAGTAGACCTGCTGGACATGGAAACTGATCAACATGGAGGTGACAATAGTGTATTCACAGATATTTACTTCCTGTGATAACTTAAGCCTCTTCTACATGTTACATGTATTGTACAATTAACTAGTTAATTGTGCAGTTACCTGGAGACCAGCTACCCGTGCAATGTAGCCATCACAAAATAAAACACTTCAACAGCTATAAAGTTAGACCTCAAAAATGCATAGTAGTTGAAAAAAGGCATACTAATTAAAGTTTATAGCTGGTTACTATTGAACTTTAATTTGCAGATGTAGCAGGGTCTCCCCTGTGGCTGGGAGCCCAGTCAGCTGACCGATGACCAGCATAAAAATCCCAAGCCTTAGGGATCACAGCAACCGTGATTGCCAGGATCCTGGGGTTTTACACACTCAGAGACCCTGGGGATCCTGGCAGTCAATCTCCAGGGTTCAGGGGTGTTTGAAACCCTCCAGACCATGGAGATCATGTTTGCCATAATCCCTAAGGCTCAAGGGTGTGGGAGGATTGCAGCAATCCTCTGGCCTTGAGGGTTTCCTGAACCTTGGGGTGGGGTGGGGAATAAACTAAAAATAAATAAATCACTCTGTGGCAATCTTCCAGCCCCAGAGACATCTGGGGTGCCCCTGTGGCTAGGTCTCCCTCAACTGAGGTGTGTGGAGCTTACTTCTTGCTGGTGCAGGGGGAACCCAGGATTGGGTTCCCCCTTCACTGGAAATAAGATGCAATGGGATCGAATGTGCAATCCCACAACCTCACCTCCTGTCATGCACATGTGGCATGGCAGGAGGCATGACCGTGTGAATCATGCATTCGATCCCATTACATCTTTACCTACACATGTAGAGGAGGCCTTATAAAATGTGCAAGTGTACACAATATGTGAATACTTGTGAAATGCACTACTGAGATCTCCTCGTTGACCAGCTTCTATCTGCAGTGGATCTAATTCTTAGCAATCCAAACCTCTGAGCAACTCTAAGCAGCCCCAGTATATTTGTTCTACTGGCATCATATAAAAGGCTTTTATCTCACCTTATGGATTGTTTGTGTTTACTGTAAACTGTCCTGAACCTTTCTGTATAAGATAGAATATAAATCTAAATATTAAGAATAAATATTTTAGAAATAGTGTATTTTAAAAAGTCCTCCTAAGCTACTAGTTTTCATGATTATCTCAGTCTAACTGCAAAGGTGTGCCTTTAAATACCTAAGGTCCCTGCTTAGTATCTGGTACTGGAGAAAACAGCTATGTTACAATACTTTTTAAAATATTTCCACAAGGATAAGTTCCCTTGACTGACTGTAATATAAAACTAAAAATGCCAATACTCTCACCCCATTCTACATATCCAAATAGCTAAGCAAGAACCCTTTGTAGGGGTAGTTTTAGTGACAAATTCATTGCTAAGTGCCAAATGCATTTCAGGCTCAGTCCCAATGGTTATGAACACGTACACACTTTTTAAACACTTACAAACAGGTTCTTGAATTACGAACTGGGGAAATTCTCATAAACCTGCCAATTGTACACTGCAGTACAAATCTAATATTTAACCTTTCAGGGTTCACTAGGTGGCAGCATGTGTGTACAAATCCCATCCTACTCGCACACCTTTTTTAGTCTTCATTGTTACATTGCTGTAAATGTTTAGGGTCTGAAATTATGAAGATGTGTTTAATTCTTTCCATTTTAATCTGCTCGATATTTTGTCTTTTTCCCCATGTATTAATGAAACTGCATATTTCTTGAGTTTCTATCAAACAGTGCTCAGTCAAAGAACATTAAGCAGCACCCTTCCAAAAAACTGCAAATTTCTGAGAGTTGGGCGGGGGGGGGGGGGGGGGGGGGGGGCGAGAAAGAGAGACAGCGCACTCCAACGTGAGCCATACAGAGATAATCAATCAGAATATAAATTGCTGTACATCATATAAAACACATGTGGCAATATAGATGACATGCATCATAAGGTCCAACATGGCCAATTGAAGGGAAAGGTCCAGAACAAAAGTAACATTTTAAGTTTAATTTATAGAACTGCTCACTGTACATGGATATGTGTGTCCAGACAAATGATACAATTATTGGGAGCAAGTTACCCAGATTTTACTCCATAGTCATTAATGGACTCACAGCTAGCCCTTCCCAAACTAGTGCCACTTTTACAACTCCAGTTTGCCTTGAACATATGGCTATGCCAAGGTGAAATTAATGAGACAAGTGGACACAAAGCATTCTAGCTAGTAACTTTCCCACATAATACAGTTTCGATACATTTTTCCAAGGGATAACTATCCTGAATTAGAATGATTTGCTGAATTACACCAGAATGATTTACTGCATTGTGTCTCTGTTCCACTTTTACTACATAGTTAAGTACATTTACTACATAATAAACATGGTGTATGTGTCTGTTCTAAAAAAACTTTGGGGAAAAAAAATTAAACAGGTGCTTAACCACAGAATTGTTCCTCACCTTTTGAAGGTTCAGTCATTCATACTGAAATTCACCAACACAACGCTTATTCTGTTGGTAATGATCTGGTTATTGTTAAAAATTAAACAAAAGGCTTCACAAAGGATGTCAGCTGATTTTCTTAGAGAGACCAATGGCAAAATTTGGGACATTGAAACATCACTGAAGTGAGCTAAATATTCTGGGAGAAAAAGAATTCCAGAATTTGCAGAGTAGTGAAAACATGTAAATTATCAGATAACGGCCAGGACAAATGTGTTGACTAAAGAATTGGTCATTCAAGAGACGTTTAATAAAACTCCAAACTTAAGTTAAGAAATTCTTATCCCCATTTATGGCTTTTAATGGTACATTTGGTCAAGGAGTATTTAGTTATTTGTGAGGCTGAACATGAAAAAGAAAATCACCTGCTTAATGGGCTGTAAGAGTTTTGCCTTCTTTGCCATTTTACTTTCCTACACTAACAGCACTGGACATGATATCCAGGTAAAATGAGAATGGCAGATAAAAAGTAAAATTATCAGTAGCAGCAGCCAAACAAAACGAAGAGTGAAGTTTATAAACTTGCTGCACCTTGCAGTAAAGTCTTCCTTAATAATTTCAATAGGCTTTGGATCAGACTGATGCCAATGGTAACATTCTCTTTCATTTCAACAGGAACCAGATCAGAACAAAAAATTCCAAAGTTTATGACCAGATGGAAAACATTCTCCCCCACCTTTCTTCCTCCTCATGATACTGAGTATAATATACCATGCTCCTGATGAGGAAAGTAGCTGGAGGAGCTACCCATAAAAAATTGGCACTCTAGGGGTGGCTGCCCATGTAGTTACCATCAACTCTGATTACACCTGGTTAAATATAACCTCACCTAACAATCATCTGCATTTTGTCTTTTGGCTTTGTCATATTGAAGGATCAGCATTTTAAAAAGACTTTGTCCAGGGGAAGAGGCAGGCACCAATTTTACCCTCTAATTCAGAGCTTTCCAAACTGTGTGCCGCGACACATTAGTGTGTCGGCGGCAGTGTGTAGGTGTGTCGCGCGAAATGCAGAAAATTTTGCGGAAGGGCACCGCAGAGCTCCCTTACTCGCATCTGCTTCCCTTGGCCCCTCCCCCGGAACTGAATTACTGTGTCGCGAAATGATGCATGTCTAAAAAGTGTGTCACCAACATGAAAAGTTTGGAAAGCTCTGCTCTAATTGAACAGAGTCCTGAAAATACTCTGCATGAGACCTGATAAATGGAAGCCAGATTGTCCAAGCAGGTTTTAGTTAAACAACTAGTATCTAGGGTAGTGGAGACTGTGCTTGCAAGTGCATATGGAGATCAGATTTCATAGCCAACTGATGTGCCAGAGAAAAGAAATGTCCCTTCTTGCATGCCTCTGAGGTCCTTCAGAAGTCAGTTCTACTGTCACTCAGAGTACCTGATGAGCCAGCATTTCTAATGTGCTAAACCCCCATGAATGGGACCATATTTTCTTCAGAGCTTCCCACATTGGCTGGCAAATGCTTGTGAAAATCCAGCTCTTACTCTAGGGATCAGCTGAGAAAAATCTCAACAAGGACACCTTCCACTGCCTCTGTGCAGAGCCCAGCAGCACAGTCAAGAACCATATCCTGCCCACTCCTTCCTGCCATACAAACCAAAGCCCAGAAATGGGGCTGTGTCACTGAGCTGCTCTCAGGCACTCGATTTTAGGCATGCTTCTTGGCACATGGTCAGCATTGAATTGAACTGGTAATTCTAAAACTAGGCTGTTAGGAATGAGTGTTCACACCATGTCTCTTACCAGCACTCCCAGGCTCACCAAGGACACAGGGCAGACATGCCCTGAGAAGGTGTCAGAACTGGAGAATTTTAGAGAAGAAATTTTCTCAATTAAATTGACCAATCATCCCTGTAAATAGAAAACGGTACCCTCTAGAGTAGTTTCAAGTCTAGTCACAATTAGTGGCTTGTTACAAATTAATAGCTCCTGGAATGGACCCCTTTAATAATATTTTTACTATAAAATATTTATTTGAATGTTCTTTTTCTTGCATCTTGCTTGCTCACATCTCTGGAGTTTAGCAAAAGACACAGAACACTACTGTATTTAGAACTAACACTTTAAACAGTCCCAGTGGAATCACAACTCTGCTGCTCATATGTGTTAATTAGTTGCCAGCTTTCCCCACAATTTCTTCTAAATCCAGAGCACCAGTAATGCTCAGCGCTACAGGTCTGTGCGTCACAAGTTGGTTCGTCTCCCTAACCTATCAAAATCCTTCAAAAGGGAACACATAGCAAGTTTATCAGGAGTTAATGCTCTAATTCAAAAGTTTTCCAAGGACAAGGAGGAATATCAATCTTTTTGTGATATTCTTGGTACAGATGATACCAACAATGGGTTTAGCAGAAGTAGTTGATGGTCTCAGACAAACTCCCAATAGAAAAGTGTTTATATGCGTGTCTACACTGCGCTCATTTGACTCATCTGCTCAGACAAGCATTGCAACTCTCAGCTACTGCAGCTAGCAGTGCCCAAGGTAATGCTGATATCTCCATGTAGTGACTGTACTATAGATATGCCCTCTAAATTACACAGAGCACCTTAGACAACTAGTGGTGAGGCCAATGAACAACATGGAACCTAAACTACTTTTCTTGCCTCTAGAATGGCTTATGGCCACTCTATGCACTGTTCCTATGTGGTGCGAGTTGACCGGTGTTTTCCAATTGTCAGGTTTTTGTGTTTGGGGGGTTTTTTTGTGGGGGGGGGAGTGGTGTGATATCACCTGAAGTAGGCATATTTTCTATGCCTTCTTGAACCTTTAAAAATATGCACATAGCTGCTGAAAGGAAGCCATGTGGTCTAAGGGACAGAGCACTCCACTGGTATTCCATGCATTTTGCAGTTAGTTTCATGAGTATCTGACGCCTCCAGAATCTGGGGGGGGGGGCACCCGCAGAAGCTGCTGGCAGCGGCGGCCCTGTCAGGGGAGCACCAGCCTTACTGACAGCATCAGTGCCGGCCGTCAGCAGGGGCATGTGCACCCCCGTGTACTCCCTACCAGTTGCCTATGGTTGGTTTTGCAGCTGTTCTGAGGGGTGCCCCAGTTTTACAATTAGTAAATGGCTCTTTATCAGTAAAATAACGATTGCTGCTTTTAAATTTACTATAAGATCTGCAGAGTGGATTTAACAGTTTGCAATGTACTTGTAATACACACTCTCGTTTGTTAAATGTTTAGAATCCTCACAGACATCTCCTCCAATAAATCAGGAGTCGTGTGAATACTTCTCAACAAATTAGAAATATCCAAAGAATGACCACAGACTTACCATATTTATCAGTGAAAATACTCAAGTCACTTTGTATTGTTGAACCAACAATTCTGTGCATCTTACCAATCCTATAGGATGGGCTAAATGCCACACCAAACAGCACTCTCATACAGCTGTCTCATTTCATTTCAAGGGGAACATGCATACAGCAACAAAAGTAAGGGCACAAGTCTCTGGTCCATATATTAGTCCATATAATTTCTGTAGGCAATAAAATTACATTCAGAATCTTTCTGAATGTAAGTATGTAAGAAGAATGTAAGAATCTTTCAGAAATCTGCTAACATCATGTCCCATAACTTGGTAGTAAGGTGTTTTCCTGGGACTTGGAGAACATGGGCTCAAATCCTTTTTAGAGATTCAGGCCCACTCCCTGAGTGACAGCACAACATCACTGGACTACTAGATGAAGAGAGAACAGAGAACACCACCTTCTACTGCTTTGTAAATCTAATTCTGATGTTTCCAGTCTGAGCTCTTTCTCTAATTCAACATGAAGTTAGGAAGGGGGGCAAGTGGAACTGCATTTTTGTAAGTGAAGTATATTGCAAGTGAAGTATAAGATTAACCTATATATAAACATTCCCCAAAATGATATGATTGGGTGGGGGAGGTTTTTAACATAAACTTGATAGAATTTTGGTCATCTTTTAGTATAATGATTTCAATATTATTGTGATGTAGCTTTGGTGTGTAAGATGCACTTTCTTTTTCAGGAAAAGAAACATGTCATACCCTAGAAAAACTTGTTTGGGATAACTTTACCCTACAGTGAAATGTTTTATGCCAGAGAAGGTCTGTACATATAGCATATCCATATCCACTCTAAATTCACTGGGAAAAATGCCCAATTAATCATTAGCAAAGTCGCATCAGATTTCAGCTGGAATGTAAAGGTCTCCATTGCACTGAGTCAGGGCACAGAAACTTCTGTGTACATTGTAGCTGCCTCTCCTCCAAAATAAATCCTTTCTACCATATAGTGATATTTTTCCCTAAATTGTGAGCGGCCATCCCATTCTCCTTTGTCCCACTGCTAGTCTGTATTCACTGTGGTGTTTTCTTACCTCAGTGAGGCAACAGAAATTCTGGACCTTGTGTCAAACTCACAGATTCCCAGGATTTGTCCCTTTTCAGTTAACCAATACCATCTTCAAACCTTATAGTCAAAGCAGTGCGCCGTGCTCCACTCCTGGTCATGGCAAATGCACCCAACACTGCAGCAATGATATCTTGCCCCAGGAGAGCTTTTCCCTTGCAAAACAGTCTGCCACTGAACTGCTGAGCAGCACCTGCAGCTGTTGTGCTGCAGCTGCAAGCAGGCTGATAGGACAAAGAGTTGATGAAGGAGGATGAGACAAACCATCTGCTTCAGGAGCTTGAATCAGCCAGAGGATGAGAACACAAAACATTTGACACCAGTGAAATGTACATGAGGTTTTGAAGGACTCCTTAAGTAATGAATGCATGCATCTTTGGAGCCCTTTCAAAAGGGGGGCATTTCAGAAGGGCAGCAGCTGTTACTTTCTCACTGTTACCTGTGGGCAAATTGGAAACAATACAAATGTAGCCAAACTGTTCCAACTCTAACCCTGGATGAAACAAAGGCATTATGACAGAGCCTTGCTACTAGATACAGTAACCTTGTTTCCACTGAGCAAACTGCTACTGAGCATGAAATTAATTAGACCTGTGGATACACAGTCTAGAAAACAGTGTAAAATTACTTCACATTTCTAAAGGGATGCTTTTACCCTGCAATAGAGTAGGGCTGTACAGTGTGTCCACTCCAAAATTACTGCAGTCCACTGGTAGACTACCCTAGTGTGAGCTCTCTCTGCATCTGCCATCTCACCCTGTGAAATGCTATTTTCTCACCTCCCAAAATCTTTCTCAGCTGATGGGACAGGCTTGCTCTGCACATCTAGGGCGCCCATCTGTGCTATCAGAACTGCAGGCTGATATATGGGCACTTTTCTGCAAGTCTGTTAAGAACTGCCACCTCAAAAGCTACTACACCGGCACACCCAGATGAGAGCTATTCAATATTAGATTAGGACACTAATCTAATTCTGAATAATATTAAGTTGTATATACTATAAATAAATAAGTAAATACTAATTCTGAATACTATCAAGTATTCAGAAACACAGCTACCACCACACAGCAGCTCACCACCTTCACCTGCTACCAATCAGTAGCTAGCTAATCGGGTACAGGCCTTCTCTTTTGATAGGAACAGAAGTGTATTAGGAGTACAACTCTACATATTATAAGACTTACCAAACATCAGGCGGCTTTGGGGTATAAGGTGATCCCCAGTTATACTGTAGAATGGAGAGAACCCGAATCTCAATCCTTTGCTCCTACTTTCCTTCAGCCAGGATCTTTGAGCGCTCCCAAGTGCAGGGGCTACAGGTGGGTGCCTGAGATAGCTGTGCTCATGGTGTACTGTAGGTGGCTGGCTCATCACAGGACCAAAGAATCAGGCTATTCTTGTTCCTCCAGCCACCAGCTGCTTTCTCAAACTGCAAAGTGGTCTTGGATTTCAAACAGTTCTTTACTGTCCGAGTATACGCGAGCCACAAAATAAATGCTGCCCTCAGCTGTCTTGGAGACATCTGCAGCAAGCCATTCTTGTATGGTGGCACCCCCTGACCAAATCCACATAATGCATGGAGGTGGCATAACAGGTGCCAGAAACTCTGGTCTCGTCCTTTGTTTTAGACCCAGGATAGCAGAGTATCCATGCTTGCCCATCCCATATTCACAACAGAGCTAATTAGTCAGACAGCACTATGTTAAGACGGCTACACTGCTTCTGGTTTTGGAGCTAGTGTACACAGACCTAACTCAGGTATTTTACCACAGCACTGCCTTACAGCATATACAAACATATCCTCAGCATGACAAAAGGCAGGCTCAATATTAGGGGTTTTTATCACAGGTCCCAACCATCTACCAGCCAGCAATACATTTCATACTAGCATATTTCATATTAGCACTTGGATTAAGAGCACCCTGTCATCTCTGCCTAATAAGTTGCTAAGAATTTTAAAAAACATATCCAAGAAAGCATTGTGGGTTTTCCAGTAATAGAAATTCTGCCTGCAGCTTCTTAAATGAGATGCAGTAGTATTCAAAATATTTTCTTCAAAACCACCATAAGAATATATGCTTTATTTATAGTGGGCCTAGTCCCAAGGACTTTATTCTGCTTTTGTTCAGGCAAACTCTGACTACATGTGCTTAGCAACAAACTTTAGCAAAGGCAAGCTGCTGTGGCAGTGCAACTGTGAGGGGAAAAACCCCATGTGAAAGGCCACATCCACTAAGCTGATTCAATACTGATAAGAACTCCTAATTCTCCCTGTAATCACTAGTTTTGCCACAGTCAGGGCTGAAGAGGATTGTAGGGTTATATCTGCTCATCTATAGACTCTTTTCTGTTGTACACCCACTTTCAAGTTCTCACAATATTGTTTGAAATTTTTCTTGCTACATTCATTTGTAATTGCATGGAAAGAAATTAATTTTTAAAGGAAACATTTTCCACTGATTATTAACAATGAAATCTATTGCACAATCTGAGTTTCCCACCATTTGATTTGCAAAAATCGAGCCACTAAATGAGACGCTGAAGCATTTTCTTTTCTGTTGCCAATCAGAAGGGTGTTTAAAAAGATTTAACATGGGGGTAGGCAACCCATGGCATGGGTACCAGAGTGTGGCATGTGAAGGCATTTTGCTTAGCATGCGCGCCTTGAAGCAGATGGCGGGGAAGAGGCTGGGGCTGCAATGCCACAACAAGGATTGGGCCCCTTGTGGCTACCCTGCCATCTGCCCCAGGACACCAACATCTTACAAGTCAAGGTTGTGGGTGTTTTAGGCACTCCTCCCAAAAACATTGCCAACCCCTGATTTAACATCCCATTTTCAGTGGGCTTAAGCAGCCAAGGACAGTTAAGCAAGCAAAAACAACAAGCAGTTGTTATCAAGAGGCTTAGGACTGTTAATAATTTTAGGTACCATAGCTGCAGAAAATTCCAAGGGGGTATAAAGCTGGGGGAAAGCATTTGGGTGCCCTGACTATCATATTACCGAGCTCACTGTGGCTCCATCCCTGATGTCTCACCACTCTTTGTGACTGTATAAAGGAATCTCAGGAATCTGTGGGGCCTCTGTTGTGATCAGTTTGTTAGTAATTTTTCTAGCAAATAGTGACACATTAATACTTAACAATGCCTACATACAGTTGTTAAAATAAAACTATTGATCATGTGAACTGTGCTTCCACTAAATTTCCAGGAGGTGGCAGTATTGCTCCACCTCTGTACCCTCTCCCTGCAGTGAGGTACATAATCAGTGATGCTGTAAGAACTGGTTTGGTATAAGGTTTGCAGTTATCAACTTTTTATGAGACCAGGATCAAAAGGAAAACATTTCCCTCTTGAGACTGAAGTAACAGAAGGTCAAATATTTTGAATCAGAGCAGCAACATTAATCTTAGTTCATATTGGCAGATACAAATATTTTGTAATTGCTCTTAATTAAAAATAAATCCTCAAATCTGAAAAATAGATTAATTCCCCAGCTTTGCAAGTGGAAACATTAAAGTATTAGCAGTGGGAACTGTGTGCCTCAAGAGACCTGGATTAAGATTTTAACCAAGGCATTATGGGGGAAGGCTATAGATTTGCCCACACACCTATCTCACAAAATCACTTATAAGGAGGTCTGTGCAAACACAATACCAAGAGATTACAGAACAGTTTGGAGAACTGCACAAGAAGCATCAATGTACATTAGAAAGGTGTAGGTCCAGATCATTTAGATGCACCAAATCTCACTCCTGGTACCTTCTAACAGCAGCATTACATTTACCTCTAGGTAAAACTCTCATTGAACTAAGACAAGAGGTTTGAGTAAATACTTGAGTACTATTGGCCCCAGAAAAAATGGATGTAAAAGAGCAAATGCAAATTCTGGTCCACAATGACCAAGCTTAGCTCTTTTCACTGATCAAACAGTAGGCAGTAGCAGCTGTCACTTTATTGCCTTCTTCCATAATTAAATATATGATGTGGGAATATGTCAAATATGCATTTGTGTGAATAGAGTCCTGAACCAATCAGAAGTGTCAATATCAGACCACCTTTCAAAGGCACTTCTTTGGAAAATGTCACTTCTTGGACAATCAGTACAACAGTTACATAGGGCAAGAGTGAATATAGATCCCTCACAGACTGACCCCATGCTATTGTGCCTATTTAAGTATGATACTGAGTGCAGGTGTCACCTACCAACAACATGCTTATGTATGAAAAATTCCCATTTCTCTGATAAAAAAGTCACAAATTCTCTGATTAAAAACCCAAAATCTATGATTAAAATAAAATGGATCTGGTATTGGCAACGGGGGATGATATGGTAGGGTACCTACAGATCGGTAGCCATCTGGGGGTCAGTGATTACCTAATAATAGAATTCTTCATAAAACGTTGAGTGGGTAAGGTAACTAGTAAGGTGAAAGTGCTAGACTTTAGGAAAGCTGATTTCAGTGAACTCAGGTGATTAGTCAAGGACGCACTGCAGAGTAGGAGTTCTGAAGTGATGGGAGCCCAAGAAGGATGGCTGTGCCTTAAGGAAATGATCCTTCGGGCACAAAGCAAGACGATCCCGATGCGAGGAAAAAGAGGGAAAGGGGCCAGGAGGCTTCCTTGGCTGACCAGAGAAATCCAGGGCAACCTAAGGGCCAAAAAGGGAGCACATAAAAAGTGGAAACAGGGAGAGATCACCAAAGACGAATATACCTCCTCTGCTCGCGCTTGTAGGGAGGCAGTTAGATGGGCCAAAGCTACCATGGAGCTAAGGATGGCATCCCAAGTAAAAGACAACAAGAATTGTTTTTTAGATATATTGGGAGTAAAAGGAAAGCCCAGGGAGGAATAGGACCCCTGCTTAATGGGCAGAAGCAATTGGTGACAGACAGGGGGAACAAGGCTGAACTCCTCAATGAGTTCTTTGCCTCAGTGTTCCTAAG
>NW_005841917.1:1680589-1693859 GCF_000455745.1 Alligator sinensis
ACTCTTTCCTGCCTATGCAGGGGGTTGGACTCGATGATCTATTGAGGTCCCTTCCGACTCTAACATCTATGAATCCATGAATTTATGAAAAGGCCACTTATATATAGGTATCAGTTGAACACAATGTTCTATTAATATATTTACACTTTTAAAGCAATTTGGAAGCCTACTGTTAGACCCTGACTCCATGTGGCACTCAATGGCTAGGGAGATGCAATTGCTCCAGGATCCAATTGCTCATGGCTCCTGTTACTCAATAACGAGAAGAAGCAGGGAGCAAATACCAGCAGACATTGCTCACAACAGTTTTATTCAGAATGGAGACAGCTCAGGTCCATGCACCATCGGGCCAGGCCAACCTTCCATGTGGGACTTCCCATGAACACCTGACACCTCCCACAACTTACTGGCTCTTCCCACAGCTCCCAACCCCTCCCCCATAACTGGCAGTCACCCACACCTGCACCCAACCCACAAGAAAAGCCCCCCCAGCCCTGCCAGTGCCCCCCACCCCCAACTCACAGCCCCCCTGGAGGGGGCCCCCAGCCAACCCCACTTACCTCAAAGGCTCCAGGAGGGAAAGTGAGTCTGAACCAAGCCCTGGCTAACAGTCTCAGGCTATGCCCCTTTCCTGTCTCCCTCCCCCTAAGGACAGGGCTTAGGCTTTGCCATCCTTTTTGCAAGAAGCTCTTGCAGGCTGGAACTCTGCCAGCCTGCAGAGAGCTCTTTGCAAAAGTAAAAAATCCATGGAAACGGGGGCGACACATAAGGGGTGCATGCGAGTGCACATGCACCCTCTATGCATGGCAGTGCACCCCCCTGCAAAAAGGCGCCACCAACACGGTCAGTGGCACCTGTGGGTGGTCGCCACTTGCCACCCTGCTGCTGGCACCGCTGGTGGTGTCTGCAGGCAGTTCCTGATTGCCCCTGGCCACCACCGCCACTGCTGATGGTGGCGCTGTGGTCGGTGCTTGCCACCCCTCATCCCCCGCCCCCCGACAGTGCTGGCGGCATCTGTGGGAGCTCCCCACTCACCGCTTCTGCACTCCTGCCACTGCCAGCACAACCATGCCTCCCCAGTTGCTGGTGGCATGTGTCGTTCATGCATGGGTATATCTGTTAAAATTAAAAATTTGCCTTTTTCTCTGTTAAAAGGGAAAATCTACTGAGGTTTTTTTTTTCCATTTTTCAACGGGAAATGGAAAACCGGGTTCCCTGATGATGTAGTTGGAGATAGTCCTGCTCTGAGCAGGAGGTTGGACTAGATGACTTCCTGAGGTCCCTTCCAACCCTCTTCAGCCTGGAAAAGTGTAGGCTCAGGGGTGATCTGGTGGCCACCTACAAGTTTATCACGGGTGTTCACCAGTATCTGGGGGAATGTCTGTTCACCAGAGCACTCAAGCGATGACAAGATCGAATGGTCACAAACTCTAACGCGACCGATTCAGGCTGGAAATAAGGAAGAATTTCTTTACTGTCCAAGCCCCCAAGGTTTGGAATAGACTGCCGCTGGAGGTGGTTCAAGCACCCACTTTGAACATCTTCAAGACACATTTGGATGTTTATCTTGCTGGGATCCTATGATCCCTGCTGACTTCCTGTCTCTGGGGCAGGGGGCTGGACTTGATGATCCTTCAGGGTCCTTTTCAGCCCAAATATCTATGAAATCTATGAAAACGCTAATTTTCTATGAATTCAATTAAAGTTGTGTGCAAGAGAATCAGAAACAGCAGGCCCTGTGAAGGACTTACCCCCTATGTTTCAGGAGGTACAAAACCATTTGACATTACAAAAAAGTGAAAAGGGAAAAACAAAACTGTATTGTCATCTTAGTGGGGGTGGGGCAGGGTGGGGGGGGGATCTTGCCTACTCCCATTTCTCTTAAGCAATTATAAAGGCTGACTGCATTGAGAACTCCTGTTACTGAATATTTGTGAATTTGCAGTGTGTTCTCAGTGCATCCTAAAAGCACTTAGCTGTCAGGATTTTGGGATGTTAATATATCTGTGCATATACAATGGGTTATTTTCTTCTAGATTGGCAGCTGCTGCTTCTCAGCAGAGACTTTTTTGTCATAATACAAATTGCCCCAGTTTTCCATAAGCTGTTAAGTGATACCTTTTAAACTCTCCATATTTTAAAGGAAATAAAATTATCTTGGCAAAGAATTTGACTTTTGGTAGATTGTAGTACAAGGCATCACATGCTTAAGCGAGGCCTGCCAAATGAAGTTCTTTTTTCGTGACCCAATAAACACTAGATAAATTGTTGGCATTGACAGGATAAACTGATACTAAACAAGCCTATCAAAAACCACTCTCTTCTCTCTGAGAATGAAAGTACTTTGGGGGCACCAGTAGAAGGCAGCCAAATAAACAGGGCTGAGCTTGAGAATAAAGATCAATAAATTACATATTCCAAAGGAAAAAATGATATTGCTTCCAGGCATTTGCTGTTAGTCTAATGAATTAGATCTGTGCGCCAAAAAAAAGGATGCATGTACATATTCTCAGTCTGCTTCAGATCTCTATTAGTAGCAACTTTTGATCACTGAAGTAAGGCCAACATAAATCATAGAAATAAAGAAAGATTTTTTTTTCCTCCAAAAGACTGAAAAATACTGGTACATCTGGACTGGGAAAAGTTTCAGCTAAATGTATATTTTGGATATTATGTAGGAAAATAATATCCTAAAAGAAAAAGAAAAAAAGAAAGAAAAAAAATTTTAAAAGAAAAAGAAGAGAGCAAGAAAGTGTGAGAAAGAAAGTGTGGAAGGAAAAGGTATCTTGTCTTTAAACAGTGATCATTGGGGTACAAGCTTCCTGGGGATTAACAATTAGTTGAGAGAGTTAATGACCCAGGGTAAACAGGATCATTAAACCCAGCCACTGACCAAGAAACCTCCTTTGCGGGATATTGCTCTTATAACCAGTCTTCCCTTATTATTAGCACAGACAAAAACAAATAGATTTAATGTCTTTCCACATACCCAGTGGCCCTTCTTAAACAGCAATGAAAGAAGAAATTAGTGGTACTAATTTCTCGCTCCACCAGACATTCAGGAGCGAGTAACATCTCCTGTCTCAAGCTAAGCAGATTGTTTGGTTACAACATGCCTTAAAGTTTGAATCAAATGAGATCTCTACAAATGAAAAGTTGCCAAGTGTAGATTTTATCACTAGTATGAGTACAGAATATTAAAATGCTTGCTGAAAAATATATCCCATCATCCCCTTCCCCTTCACAAAATACATGTCTTTTAAAAGAGCCACTGAAGAATAAGTCATATCCTGGCACATTTCTGTCCATACCTTAAAGACTGATTCTCAGGTTATAGGAAATTTGATTACCTTATTGCTGCCCAATTGGGCATTCATAAGAAACACTCAGAGCTGTTTCTCACTTTCTTATTTACTAGCAGATAGGAGATCCAGCTCTTGCCTAAAACCATATGACCTCACTTCAAAGGAGACTCCCTATATTTAGCAGGTGTTTTCAGTGCAAGGTGCAGTTGGCATCTGGACTGCACATATGTAGCTGCTCTTCCCATTAGCTCGTGTACTGGATGATCAAAGAGAAGCTTGTGAATTCCAGGTCACCTTAATCTATTTTGTCTCATACTAGGATTATGTGGCATATGTGAAATGGAGACCTGACTAAGATGAAGACTCACAGGACCACATGTAACAGAACTGACAAACAGCAGACTCTGGTATGGACTGTAAAATCTCCAACCACAATTTGATTGTCATAAAAGGTACCTAGGGGAGAGAACAAAACAGCCTAAAGCATACATGGCACATCACTGTGTTTCAGAAAAACTACACAGACAGCAAGCCCAACCACTACAATGAAACCATTGATACTACAGGAGGTTTTGAGGGAGGAAATGAAACTCCCTTAAATTGCCTGATTTTCGAAAATGAAAATCCCAGCAATTTGAATGGCATACAGCAGAAAGTGGCAGCAACACAGGAGCCCTCCTTCCTCCCTTGAGCCAGATATAGGGGTGAGAGAGATATCATCAAATGTATTCTAGAAACTGAGCATCTGTGGGATTGATCAAGGTTTTCCCCACCAATCAGAGTGCTCTGTTGGACTGTTGTAGGCAAGTTCAACACAGCTGAGTTTCAGAGTTAAACTACTAAGATGCCTAAGTCAGATAACATCTCAAACTTATCCTGGGCAAGTCACAGACATTCATTGTCACTGCCCCGCTCCGAATCCTCTCTCATTCTCTTCATACAAGAAGGCCAGAAAGTTAACTTTTATCAATAGGGATATATTCCCACATCACCAAGAGCTAAAACCACAGAGAAAACCTGATAGATTAATATGGCTTTGCGTGGACAAAACATGCCCAATTTCAACAGGAGCACAGTGGGTCTTCCCAGGCAGAACCTGTTATAGCATCAGGGCATTAGTCTCAGATGAAAGATGACATTTGACAGCATATAGAAGGAAGGTGCTAACTTTGACTAGTATCATCCTATTGACATAGTGAAAAGGGGAAAAGAGCTCAAAAAAATCACAACCCATACTGACAGCATATTCCTGAGGGGTGCTGAGCACCTACAACTCTTATAGAAATCACTATTAGCTTTGGGAACATAGCACATGTTTGGGTAAGGCCAATAGTTTCCCACAGGCTAGCAGGCTGTGGTGGTTGGCTGGAAGATGAACCTTTTGTGACGCTGCACAAAACTGTTCAACAAATGGTAATAACAAAGCTACATTGGAAGCACATGATAATGTATTAAAAAGATAAAATCTCTACCCAAACTGTATAGAGATTACTACTATACTTACGCTGCAGACATTAATGTTAGCCCTAATGTTAGACACAGATGCAGTCAGTGGGGACCACTGCCATGTCCTCCTCCACGGTCAACCAAACTGTTTAACAAGCAAACAATGGGAAATCTGAGAATAGCTTCATTTTTTTTGTCAAGTGTATCAAAAAGTAAAAACAAGCTCTCTATGCCCAGGAACACAGAAAGGAAAGTTTGTTTAGCTTTTCAGATGTCCATCCTCCTCTTGCTCCCACACATGAACACAACACAGACTTCTTTTTCTTGCTTCTATCTAAACAAGTTGAAATGATTGCATTTTATTCCAAAAGAACATGAGAAACTATCTTTGAGTCCCTACTCAAAATGCCCTTTCACACAGATTGACATCATCCCAAACTGTAGACCATCTTGATAATTTTTTAAAATAATTCTATGGAGCTGTTTTCTAAGGACAACATGGAAAAAACTTTTAAAAGAGAGTTTACCTACTTTTGCTTTATCATATAAAGACAGCATGAAAGTTTGTTTAGTTTTAAAGGAGCTAGATTTTCCACCCTAACTTCATAACCTAAAAATACCAGTCATATCTGGTCTCCCCAAGCTGTAATGGAGAAATTCTTGGGGGAAAGGGAGGATTGGCAAAATCTTACCTGAAAGTAATAAAATACTTTCTTTCCAAGCATTGCTTAAACAGAGTTCAGTAACAGTCAAGCAAGTGAAAACATCACTAGCTTCACCAGTTGTCTAATAGTTATAAAATCTTCCAGAAGGTTTTAAAAAAACCTGAATTCACCCTCCAATTCACCCTTTTTTTCCACTCCCACTCCAATATCCTACCATAGCATTTATAGAGTAAATAGAAAAAGTATTCAAGAAAAAAAAAAACATTTTGAACAAGACTTTTTAAAACAAAAATACTGAATTTACAGAAAAAAAGAAAATTAGGATGGACCTTGCAGCCTCAAAAACCATCAAGAAATATATATTCTGTAGAAAGGAAACAACTGCCTTTTAAAAAGCTCATTTTTATTAATCACTGATCTGCATAAGTTACACCAAAGCTACCGGAAATATTGGCACTAAAGACAGGTAAACTTATTCTCTGGAAAACCTTATTGTGCCTTCAGATGCTCGAAATGCCCTTCATTTCCTATATTTTTTTTCTGAATCTGCTTAACTCATCTCAGGTTACTGCTTTATAGTGAACCCTTCAACGTATCTCGGAAGAAAAGGATCCAAGAGGTCCAGAGTCTCCTCTGACTGCCCCTGCCAAATCATGACCCTCCAGGCATGCTGCGGTGCCATCCGTAAGAGGTTAGCCACTTTCTCTCCATTCAGGCCTGCAATCAAATTGTGGGGTCCTAATTTGGAACCTCGGTTTGAAACCTTACTCTTGAATTATATATATTTTCCTTGCCAACACTGGCCAAGAGCTGGACTGACCCGAGAGTTCGACTCCAGTGCTAACTAAACAAAAATGCCTCCTCCCCAGAATCACTTCTCTCCTGAACCCAACGTGTATGTGCTGTCTTGATGACATACACTTAAGACAGCAGCTTCGCCTGCTAAGAGACAAATGAGGGAAAAGTCAGCTGCTTTCATAGATTAACCCCCCACATGCTGGAGTTTTTCCCAGACATTTCTGTCATCAGAAGTAGGCTACCACAGGATGATAAATATTTAGCCATAGCAGCTCATGTGACTTGCTTTTTGAAGGGACAGAATCACCAAAGGAATTCAGATAAGCACTTTAAGCAGGGGAACCTCCAGCAGGTCCAAAATTTGCTTTCGACTCTAAGAAACTGGCTGGAAATCTGTCAAGCCCTGTTCTCATGAGATTCCTGAGATGGCTGGGATCAGGCTCTTGTGGGATTGTGCTGCTTTTCCGTTTGGCTGAAGCCAAAGAGCACCACAGTATGCAAACACAGGCAAACAAATATTAGCCAAAAGCGTTCTTTTGGTTTTTCTTTCCCCCAAATACATCAGGCTTTAAAGCTGTGTTTTGTAAAGGCCCACTCATAGGGCCTGGATTGGAGTGAAAGGGTTGCAGTGACTTAACATTTGTAGGCAATTTTGATTTTCACTCTCACCCCACTGTCAAACAGCTGGGGTCATGCATTTGAGACAGGAGGCAAAGGACCGATAAAATGGAAATGGGCATGACGATAATCTTTCCACAGATGGATCTCAGATGCCTTTACTGCAGTGACTAAGTAACATAGATTAGATGATATCAGCACATGGTAGGTCTCTTAATTATGCATGGTCAGACCTCCGCCCACTCGAGAATTACACAGACTTGCCTCAGTTCCCAAAATCCCTTACACTCCAGACCTGTTTATAGAAATGCCTGTATTAAATGCCCTGTACCTGGGCTTTCATAAACATGGAGAAAGGCACTTGGAAGAGCTTTTTCCTGAAAGAAATTAAATGAAATTCCATTTTTTATCCCAATTCAGCCTGGGACATGGCATCCCTCTGCAAATTTACCTTCCCCATTATTACTTCATAGTTAGGAATACCTGCATAGAGAGTGAGCCCTAGTCACAGAACAGGAGCCTGCTGGACAGAACAAAAAGACAGAGGCTGGAAGCTCTTGTGGGCAGGCCCAGCATACTACACAAGACAATATGTGGATACAGACAAGTATGGGACGATATAGAATTTGGAAAAAGGGGTTGCAGATGGTGAGGTGCATCATCATGTATAAAACAACACATTTTTCTTCAGTTAAAAATAAACTAGAAGCTTTACTAGTATGCTAGGGGCTTACGGCTGGAATAAAGAGTTTAGAAGGAACCAGGTAGATTATAATGAGCTTTGAAGTGAATTCATTCCCTCAGCACTGCCTGACTAAAAATGCTGCTGCTGACACAGCCAGGCAATTGGTTTTAAAATGTGGGGGAATGAGGAATCAAAGTGGGGTGCAAGTGCACCAATGCACCCCCTTGGATCTGCCCCACAGACAGGGAGGAAATAGTGAGAACATATCAGTCAATTCTCAAAGCAGTAGCCATACACATCTGTATCCTATTGCCAAGCTTTTAGTGAAAATCATAGAAAAGAGGGATGGAAGGGACCTTGAGAAGTCATATAATAGACCTCATGGCAGGACCAGCTGTACACACTGAACTGAACTGGTGAGAAAAGGGTTAGAATTAATTGTCCAAATTTCCTGTTTAGTTTCTACTTTATATGATCTGTTTTAATCTTTTGTGCATAAAGGACAAGATGCTCAATCCTAGAGCCTCCATATTTGTTCATATGCTTCATACATGATTAAGCGGGACAGAAAAAAACTCAGTTGCTGCCTCAAGTCAATCCTAGGCTTCTCTACTGGAAGAATATATACCTTGCACTGGTCTTGAAAAATATGCCACTAGGCAAAGAACCAAGCCGAGCTGCTTCTAAATTGAATGTTTCCCAAAAGATTTTCCCATGAAGTGTCAATAGCTCCTTATTATTGTGCACCTTTCTTCTCATACACCAGTCAAATTCCTGACTCAACACAAAAAGGAACACCATGTGCTGGCAACTCATATGGGGGGGGGAAAAAAATCACAATTTAAATAAATAACATTCCCTCAGAAAGCGACCAAAGCATATTCCTATTTTACAATTTTATAACAATACAAGCATCAGGAGCAAGTTCTTTGGTTGCAGGGCAGACAGAACTGTTGATTTTTGCAACAAAATACTAGCTTCTATGAAGGAGAGAAATTAGCAGCCTATTTAATGAATCCCACTGCTATTTATAGGCTTAGTAATCTCTGCAAAGCCACAGGACTGACAGCAGATCAGAAATATTGGCTCAGGAGGAGAACGGAGTTAAGCAATTTTGCTTGTTACTGACTTGGAATGCTCCGATCCTCCACGGAGGGAGCTTAGGGGATATTGTTGGCTTCTGTAACTTGCAAATTCACGATCTTTTTGTCTCCCAGTCTTCATTTCTCCAGACAGTCACACATCTTATTTTGGAAAGTAGCTATAGTAAAGAGGAGGGATTAAGTTATCATAGCCCGAGGCCCAAGAAATTCAATTTGCTACTGCTCTGTACCTCACTGTGGGACTGCCTTAAACTTTTTCTGGGGCACTAGGGTGGAATGTTCTATATCTTCAGACCTGCAGCTCTCTCACACATTCACACCCCAAGAGAGAGAGAAATATAACTCTTACATGCCAAACATTTCAATGTTACTACTGCCAGACAGCCTATTTTTCACATAGGCTATTCTGCAAATACCATTAAGAAGTGTTATATTTTTAAAAAAACAAACTTAAATCAACACTAGTATTGTAATTATTGCAAAGCCACTGAATGGACCACTTTGTTACCTCAAGTCCTTTTTAATCCCAAAACAACATAGTTAGGATGGGAAAAACTTTCTGAAGGTATTTGAAATATGCTTACTCCATTTCACATCCTGCGAATCAAGTTACTGGCATGTAGTGAGATAAGGCGATGAGAGTGCTGGGACCTCGGAGTTCTACGCGACTTGGGTAATTTGCTTGGCTCAGTCCTTGGGCCATGTTAAGCCATGATAACACCAGCTGGAATGTGTGCACTAGAGCTCTGGACAGCTGGGAGGAGGAAAGGCCAGTCACAAATTAAATTAAGAGGTGTAAAATGCTGTGAGAAGAAAAACAAATTGAGATGGTGAAAACAGGTGCCAACTGACATTTACCCAATACTCGGTCACACTTTCCTTTCTCTCTATGTGATTAGCAGCTAAGCTGAATTAGGGCAGATTTCATGCTGCTGTGACCTTCATGAACCCCCGTACAGAAGAAGGAAAAACACCTGCAGCTAGAAGTTTTTTCAAGGGGCTAAAATGATAAAATCCCTAACTACTGTGAAACTAGGTTGGTAACAACGATATACACACTACTAAAACTGTCTGCATCAGAGCAATTTTTAGTTGTCATATCACTATTTGCTTTATTATATTTCCTAAGCCTAAGCCTTTCAGAAACAGTAAAAGAACATGTTAAGAACAAGTACTAAGAAAAAGGTAAATAGGTTAGCAAATGTTTAGAGAGAATCTGTTGTCTGAACAGTTGAGAAAGGAGCTCTCAGTGCTGCTCCTGATCATGTCTCCAGTTCTGGAGAAGCCAAATGGGGCATAGCCCAGTGCCCACTAAGAATCAATGAAGAGACGCCATTGACTTAGCAGGCTTTCTAAAAGTGAGGATAATTTTCCTTACATGGCTACTGAGAGCATTTAACTAGCTAGAACTCCGATGAGTATGGCTGCGCTGAAGTCACAGAAGCACAGCAAGCTCAAAGTACCAGTAACAGCCTAGCTGTGCCAATGTGGAAATGAATGGGGGATAATTTACCCCGGCAAAAGTGTGGCAGTTTAAAACTAGCTCAAGTATCTTCTCTGACTGCAGTGTAGACATACTTAATCTGTTGGAAGACGCACAGAAAAAAAAATCAAAATATAATACTAAATACAGTGTTTCAAAGTAGCATTAAGCATCTCCTAATGATTTTAACATTTCACTTCCTGAACCTTATCTTACATGGAAAACCAAGATGGGAGAAGTGGGGAGGGGGAGGGAGAGAGAAGAGAGGTGAGTTCCCAGAACAGAATGTTACCTGATTCAAGTAGCAATGATGTTTTAAGATGCATGGGCCCATTCCTGCAACACTTGCTCACTCAAACCACATCAATGAAGTGAACTGGAACCAATCATTCCCCAAGTGAAATACAGACTGCTTCATTTAAAAAAAGACAGCTTCAGGATTGGAAAAGGACTTAACCAGAGTGTGCACTTAACCAAAATTAATGTAAACAATGCTTTTAAACATACAGTGATGTCAGGCTTACCAGCCCCCAAACTGACTACTGTCCATTATTTTTCAAGGCTCTTAATAGCAACCTTTCCCAGATGCTTCTCCTTCACTATTTCTGGCAGAGTAGACTTTGGGTCTGAAAAAAGTGGACAGTGGTTGCTTCTTACAATTTGAGCAACGAGTCAGGACTGACACTTATGCAGCTGAGCATATTCTGTTGTTGTTATTGGTAGTGGTCCCTTGATACAAGATTACAGTCTTCCAGTAAATAGGAAAGGCATCAATGAATCTGAAAATGTCTGTCTGGGGAAGCAGATTTGAGATCCACATGTTCGACTGCTGGTGTGGCTTAAAGATGCAGGAAAAAGGAGGGGGACCTGGTGATGCTGGGTCACAGTCTCTTCTATTTGTCTTTCATCTATCCACTTCCAAGTGAAGTAAGCTCAAAATGATCAATGCCTTGCTGTACATCACAGAGCCATGGAAGATGATTTAGTGCTCGAGACTCCCAGATATTGATGTCAATATCACATTTCTTCAGATGAGATTCAAGTATACCTTGAAGGCCATTATTTATCCACCTTTAGAGTGAGTTGAGAGTTTAAGACCTGTTTTGGGAGCCAGTTGTCAGTCATGCTTATGATCTATCCTGTGCAATGAAGCTGATGCTATATAAACATGATTTCAATGCTCATGCAATTGCTTGAGTCTATGCTGTTTGCTTGAGTCAGAACGCTGGCATTCATTCTTGTCCTTCCAATTGAAATGGAGGATTTTCCGAAAACATCATTAATGGTAATATTCCAAGGCTTTCAGGCATTTCCGATATGTCATCCAAGTTCCATACCAATACAACACACTAGGGGTTACACCAGATTTTTTCTGGTGTTGAATATTGTCTGTTTACTTTTTGGGAAAGATGGCTAACCCATGTGAAGGAAATGCTTCACATTCTCCAAGGATTGTAATATGTGGAGGAGCAGCTGATTAGTTTAGGGTGGGTTAGAAAAGGTTTCTTAGTTGACAGTCACTCCAAGCATTTCATATGCTTCACAGAAGCGATCAAGGGTGACTTGGAGCTCTTCAATTGGTAGGCAGATATGATGCAATTGTCAGCATACTGAAGATCAGTAATGGAGGTACTAGTTATCTTGGGTTTGGAATATAACAAGTTGATGTTAAAGAGATTCCCATTTGTGTAATGGTGCACGCTGACTCCAGTTGCTGACTCTCAGCAATGAGATGTAGAATAGCAGCACTGAGCGAGATGGAAGAGAGTGCTGGTGCAATCACATATTCTTGCTTAATTCCAGTTCTAATAATGAAGTGGTCCATTTCTGAGCCACTGGTAATAGGTAGTGTCAGCCATCTAGATCTCATCAGGACCTCCCATAGGGCCTCTATTGATAGAATCAAAGTCACATCAATGAAGGCCACAAAGATCTCAGTGTTGCTTGTGGCACTTTCTGCAGCTGTCTAGCAAGAGAGATCGTATCTATTATACCTCTGAATGGTCTGAAACCACATTGGAACTCTCCTCAGAGAGGAAAGTGAGTCTACAGGAGCACACAGGAGAGGATTTTTCCAGCTATGGGCAAGAGTGAAATGCCACAATAATTGCTGCGGACCAAACTCTTTTCTTGAATATGGTAATGATTCTGGCATAGCTTAAGTCACTGGGAATCTGTTTATGGTTCCTGATTTTCATAACAACATGCAGTTGGTATGAGGGCATTTTTCCACCTTGCTTATAGACTTCAGCTGGTATTCCATCAGGACCACATTCCTGGCTGTTCTTCATCAATGGCTTTCAAGGCCTCTTGAAAAGTTGGTGGATCTGCAAGTTAGTCCTTATTGGGAAACATTCAGGAACTCTTGGAAGTGGTCTCTCCATGGCACATCTATGGTAAAGCTCTCTTTAAAGTGCTGTTCTGTTCCTAGACCTAAGAGTGATGGCTTATTGTGTTTTCCCCTGGATCTTAACTTTAAATGTGGTGGTAAGTGTCTTGTTTCTATTTGGATTGAGGTCATTCTGCCAGGCTTTGAAGGCTCTCCTTTTTTCTGTCAACGATAGGGAAATTCAAGCTCTCATTCTCAAGAAACAAATCCTGATGGGTTTTTTTTGTGGAAAAGCCTAGAGTTTCTTTGCAGGCCTCACAGATACCTTTCTTGAGGGTCATACTTATCTGGTATGCATATAAATGGAGCAGAGTACACATGCAGCTTCTCATTCCTGTAGAAGTAGGGCTCTGCAGTTTTCTCCTTCTCTTTCTCTCATCCTCATTGTCACAACCCAAAGGTGTGATTTTTGTTTTTGTGTGCGCTTTGGCACCACTGAATTATTTTCCCGCCAATTTGTAGCTTTCTTTGCAGTGTGCATTTCTTCTTTGCAGCTAGGAAATGCTCGGTGCAAAGAGTTCCTGCCATTTGTATTATAATTCGAGCCCCATTATTGGCTTGCGTTAAATTATTCACACGTGGCGGCTAGTGATTGGCTTGCTAGCTGTATAAAAAGCTTGGGTGGTTTCCGCCCATTCGAGAACTCCGAGGAGAACCCCCGCAAGGGAGGACTCCACGAACATCAGGAGGAGGAGACTTCACGCTGTGTGAAGATCTCTAAGCGCTGCGGAGCCTATCGGACCCAGCGCATTTCAAGAAGGCAACAGAGGTCTGACCA
>NW_005841917.1:1694419-1694862 GCF_000455745.1 Alligator sinensis
GCGCCGCAAACCCGACCCTCACCCGGGAGTGTGCCCGATGCCTACGATATGCTTCGGAGAGTGAAGAGCCAGTGCCAAACGGCCGGTTCCCTCCCCTCATGGCGCCCAGATTAAGGGGTCGCGAGCTTCCATCCCAGCTCCGCGAAGATCTGGAGACGGAGGAACGTGCCGCAGATGAGAGGGTGGTCCCGCAGTACGACAAGGGGGGAGAATTAAGTGCAACATTCCGTACAATTGCTGATTTAATGAACAAGAATTTAAGTTTAAAGGCCCAGCTGCGTATGGCTGTTCAGGCGGTCAAAGAAGCGGCTGAGAGAAGGGATCCTGAAATGCCAGCCCAAGATGGCGCTGAGCAAGAGGGAGACCGCATGGAAGAACCGGAAGAGAAGGGTGGAGCTTCGGAGGAACACACGAGAGGTTGGCCGGCGACCCCGCCCACCGAC